>NC_044273.1:570054-625054 GCF_003957555.1 Calypte anna
TGGGGGAGAGGGGTGTTGGGCTGCGTCAGCAGAAAAAGAAATTAATAAATAAACAAACGAGGCCAAGAAATGTGGGATGAGGCTGCGGGAGGCATCCCAGGCCCAAAATAACGGGGGGATGGAGGGGTGGGGAGCAGGGTGTCAGCTCTGAGTTCTAACACTGGGTGGGTTTTACCAGGAAGAGCCTGATGGGTGGTGGGTGCCCTGGAGCTCCTGAGTTATTAATGGGTGGCTGGGTTGTAATAATTGCTCCTAAAAATTGAGTGGGTGTGTCAGGGGGGTTGGAGTATGAGGCTGAAAAGGTGAAATGCTGGGGCTGAGGCAGCACCACGGGTGGGGATGGGTGTCAAGAGGCAGGAAAGGAAGAGGACAACCTGGATCCTGGTGGCTTTGCCAAGTGACAGCTGGGTCAGTGCATCCCTGGCCCGTCCCATGAGGTTGTGGATGTGTTTATTTACACACCCTGCCCTCAGTTGTATGTTCCTGGTGGATGTGGTGTAAGAGCCAAAGCCATGCTCACAGGGAGCACCTGAGGTGCCACCATCAGCACGAGGTCCCACTTCTGTCACCAGCACAGGACTGGAGCCAAGCATGCCTGGGGGACACTGGGAGGGCAGGGGGGGTGGTGGTGAGGGATCCGGGGGGACTTTTTCTGGGGGGAATTTGGGAGGGTCTTTTTTTTTATTTATTTATTTTTTTAA
Organism: Calypte anna; assembly: GCF_003957555.1. NCBI lineage: Eukaryota > Metazoa > Chordata > Aves > Apodiformes > Trochilidae > Calypte > Calypte anna. The sequence goes on from NC_044273.1 coordinate 570,756, forward strand.
ATTCATGTCTGGAAAAAAAAGTCAAATTTTCTATAAAGGCTTTTTTTGTTTGTTCTTTTTGCAAGCATCTGATGGTCATAGGGTAGGTTTCCACTAACCCATTCTCTGCTGGCTGTTTGAGTAAGGTACTCTTGGGACAGGGTCCCCTGGCACCACCAGAGCTCCTGTTGTCCCTTGTCCCTAAGGCTGGTGGTTACCAAACCTGCCTGGGGGGGGGGGGGAGGGGAAGACTCTCCAATAACCAACTTTACCAGGGAGAAGATTTTGACCAAGTGTGGTTGGTTGTGCCAAGCTTGGTGCTTCCCACCACCTGATGGGGATGGGGTGAGGACCAAGCCCAGGAATTTGTTGGCTCTGCTTCAGGGAGTTCTGAACATCCCCAGCTGTGGGTGGAAGGGGTGGATATCGTCCTGTTCTAAGTCCAACATGATGCAAAGAGGACTGGCAGTGCAGGGCAGCTGAAGGAAAAGCAGAGGAAGAGCCTCCTTCTTATCTAGTGAGGAGTAGGTGGCTTCAAACACCCTCCTGTTATTCCCAGGGTATGTGGTTTCCTACCCTTTTTCTCAGCCTGGCCATGGAGGGAGGGTTGTAGAGGTAGGGAAGTTTGTCCCATGGGCACAAAATGCCACCCAAGATGCCATTCCATGTCCTGTCACAGTGGCAGCAGGTTCCAGCCTTGGCCTCTGGCCTCTCCAAGGTCTATGCAACAGCCAAAGAGGCTTCTGGAGGTGCCTGTGAGCAGCAAGTGGACATCTGCCCCCCAGCAATGTTCTGACAGCAAATGAGTCGAGGACCCTGCAGAATCCTTTGAAAGATCCAAACCAAGAATCCCCCAAAGTCTGAAATCTGCTGCTGTTTGGGAACAGAGTGGAGCTTTCCTCAGAAAGTCTTTAGCTCATGGTTTCCTGACTCTTTTCACAGAATCATCCAGGTTGGAAAGGAGCTTTGGGATCATCAAGTCCAACCCTTGATCCACTCCCCCCGTGGTTCCCAGCCCATGGCACTCAGTGCCACATCCAGGCTCTTCTTAAAAACCTCCAGGGATGGAGAATCCACCCTCTCCCTGGGCAGCCCATTCCAATGCCTCATCACCCCCTCTGCAAAGAATCTTTTCCCAATATCCAACCTAACCCTCCCCTGGCAGAGCTTCAGCCCATGGCCTCTTGTCTGACTGATGGAGCAGAACCCAACCCCCCCCTGGCTCCAACCTCCTTTCAGGGAGTTGCAGAGAGTGATGAGGTCTCCCCTGAGCCTCCTCTTCTCCAGCCTCAACACCCCCAGCTCCCTCAGCCCTTCCTCACAGGAATTCTGCTGGATCCCTTCACAGCCTCCTTGCTCTTCTCTGGACCTGCTCCAGCACCTCAATCTCCTTCCTGAGCTGAGGGGCCCAGAACTGGACACAGGACTCAAGCTGTGGCCTCACCAGAGCTGAGCACAGGGGCAGAATCCCTTCCCTGGACCTGCTGGCCACGCTGTTCCTGAGCCAGCCCAGGATGCCATTGGCCTTCTTGGCCACCTGGGCACACTGCTGGAACTTCCCAGAGGACACCATGTGTCCCCAGCCTCGGAGGCTCAGATCCATGCCATAGGCATCTCTTGGGATTTCTGGCCAAATCCTGACCCAGCAAAGTCCCTGAGCACCCTGAGCAGCTTTGAGGTCATCCCTGCTCTGAGTGGGAGCTGGGCCAGCAGCCCCCACCCACCTCCATTATTCTGTAATTTTCCAGAAATATATCCCAGCAGAATGCTCCTTTTCTCCCCTCTTTCACCAGCACTGCTCCATATTCCTGCAGTGAAAATTCACCAAATTAAAACTCACCTTACAGAAGGTGTGTCCTTGCCTCCCTTCCTCTCTCGTACACAGGGTGGTGGCATCAGAGGGGGCTTTCCTGGCTCCTGGGAGCCCATCCCTGAGTGACAACCCCTCTGTCCTGACGACCACTTCAGCCAAATCTGTAAGGAAGGCTTTGAATCCAGTGCTGGCTCAACCTGACACACGCACCAGAGGATCTGGGGACTGTATTTCCTGGGGTTTTGGGTGTCTCAGGCTGTTCTCAAGCTTTTTCACAATGTCCCTGTCCCCATCTCTCCCCTAAATTTCAGAGGTGGCAGCTGGACATGATGGCCAAGTGATTCCAGTCGTCTGGATGCTCAAGTGAGGAGGTGATGAGGAGGCCAGGGAGACCACACCTGAGTGCAGCAAGTGAGGAAGGCTGGTGACAACCCCCAGAATTTAAGGATGGAGAAGGTCTAAATAGTCAGGCTGTGGGAGCAGAGCCAGCCCAGGAGTTTCCTTGGTCTCTGGTCCCAGAGTCATCTGGAGATGCTCAGACTTGGGCTTTTCTTGGACTTGGGCATCTGAAGATGTGATGGGCTTCACCCAGCCTTTTCTCATAGTGATGCTGCAAGAGGATTTTGTCCCACCTCAGCAGAGACTCAGGAGGCACAGGGAGGAAGAGGAGGGAGGGAGCCTGGGGTAGCCAGCAGGTTCCCTGGAGGGAAGAGCCTGGGTTTGTTATTTGTTTTTGGGGAGGGGGGGGAGAGGCACCCAGGTAGCCTGCACACAGACCAGGGTGCTGAGCACCACTTAATGCCCCTCTCCTCTCTTTTGAACATCCAGCTTGCAAACGCAAGGAGCAGGAGCAGCAGAAGGACAGGAGCCTGCAGCCCAAGAAGCAGAGGTTGGTGTTCACAGACCTCCAGCGCCGCACCCTGATCGCCATCTTCAAGGAGAACAAGCGCCCGTCCAAGGAGATGCAGATGACCATCTCCCAGCAGCTGGGCCTGGAGCTCAACACTGTCAGCAACTTCTTCATGAACGCCCGCCGGCGGTGTATGAATCGCTGGCAGGAGGAGCCAGGCACCACCCCTGGGGTCCCCTCTTCTTCTACAAGCACTTTCTCCAAAGCATGATGGCCCCCAGCCCCCCGCCCCTCGCCCTCCTCATGACAAAGCCAACCCCAGACTCACACGCACACCCCAAGATGAGGGGGTTGGGTGCTTTTGGGTGCTGCGGGTCCCTCAGCCCCCCAGACACTCACCCGGGTGTCACCCTCGGGCAGGGGGCTCGTGTCCTGTCCCACTGCCACGTCCTCCCAGCTCGTGGAACGGGGTTGGGGTGGGCACCCGGGTCAGCTCTGTCCCCCTGAGGACTTGGAGGAAAAGCCTGTGGAGCAAGGGATGAGGTGGGATGGAGGGAGAGGGCAAGATGCTGCTGGGAAGCATCCCTGGAATCACAGAACCTTGTCCTAACCTGCCCACCAGGGGTGTTGGGGAAAGGGGCACCCTCTGTTCCTGCCCCCTCCCCAGCCTGGGACTCTGCCTCACGGGGAGGGTGGAAGGAGAGGGAGACTCAAGGAGTGGAGTTGTGGGGCTGGGTTCTGGCACAACCCCACCAAACCAAGGCCAAACCCCCCTGGTTCAAAGGGGGACAAACAGGGAAAACGCTCTCCCCCTGTGTCCTGGAAGGTGACTCTGAGCTCCTGACAGGTCTCTGGCTGCTGAACCCCTTGGGGAACCCCTCTGAGCAGGGCTCCCCAGGGCAGCCAGGGCCACCCCAGGGCCTTTTCCCCAAAGATTTGGAAAACACGATCCAGGACGATCCTTTAGCCCCAGCCTTCTCCACAGGCATCTTCCTCCAACCCCTCCACCCCTGCCCCTGCTTCCCAGACACCCCCAAGAGCACCCACACTCTCAAACCCTCCAGGCACCCCACAAGAGCACCCATCCCATCCCTGGATCCTTCCTGGAGAAACTCCCCGGCAAAGGAGACGCCGTGGCACCCGAGCATCCCCTGCCCAGAGGGGGATTGAGGCTGCCCCACCTCTCCTGGCACCCAAGCAGGTCAAAGAAGCACATTTTAGCTACAGAAATCGGGTATTTAAAAAAAAAATAAAAATAATTGTTTGGAAGGAGACGGGAGGAGAGACTTGGAGAGGAGGATCTGATCTGGTGATTGGCTCCACCGTTCACTGCTGGATTTCTGGTTGAGGAATGGACTCAAGACAAAGCAGATTTGTTGGCTTTGTGTCTCACCCCACCCACCCCTCGACCCCTTCCCATCCCCCCCCCTCTTCATCTCTGTTACCAAAGAAATTTTCAAACCAAAAACCCAACCACAAGGAAGAAAAAGAAGAAAACAACCAACCAACCAACCAAACAAAAATCCCTCCTGGGAACCAACGTCGGTGATCGGTGGGAAAAGAAAAATCCGAGGGATCTGGTGACAAAACCCAGCCCTGGATGTGAGAAGGAGGAAAACTTCCCAACAAGATCAAAAGGGAAAAAAAAAAAGGAATAACAACAGAAACCACAACCAAGCAAGCTCAACACAAAGCCTGGCAACTTACCAAAGAAAGATGCCAGATTTTTTTTTTTTGTGCCAATTAACAACCTGCCTTAAAACGCAAATTTCTGGAGCGATGGTACTAGCTTCAAAACGATTGTTTCCTCCGAGCTCTCGATGGTGATTTGTGCCATATAAAAAAGCAATCATGAGGCCAAACCCTTACAATCAGTCCCTCATCCTTGCCAGCCTGGAATGTCCTTGGGAGGAGCAGGAGGTGCTGGTGGGGACAGGGAAAGGCTGTGAGGGGTTTGGGGATGGAGAGGAAGGGAAGGTCTCACTCCTTCCCTCACCACTTGGAGAAAAACAAACAAACCAAAAAATCCTCCAAAAATGAACCATCAACCAAACCAAAGCAAAAGGACACTCTTGAATTTATGCGGGTAACAGAAGTACCATCTGTGTTCTGGTTTCTTCGATTCACTTTACTCTGAGAGCGATCTATTGTGTAACAGGAAGGCACCTTGAAAAGAAGAAAAAAAAAAAAAAAAAAAAGGAAAAAAAAAGGAAAAAAAAAAAGTTCGTCAAAAAAAAAAGCACCCCTCCAAAAAAAAAAAAAAAAAAAAAGAGGAAAGAAAGGACAAAAAAATGAAAGAAAAAAAAAATAAATACCCTGCACACGAAGCCCTGCCCGGCCGCAGCCACCGGGGTCTGAGGACGTCTTTAACCAAAGAGCTCCTGGGGTAGGTGGGCAGTGGAGGGGCTGGGGGTGTCAGACTGGACCCGGTGGCACCAAATGAACCCAATTTCTTGCTGGAAAGAGGGTGGGAGAGAGGGATGGAAAGCGGGAAGGAGCGGGAAGGGGCAGGTGCCACGGCGTGTTTTGCCAGCCACAACCCAAAACCTGATGGCAAAGCCAACCTCATCTCCCCAGGACCCCGCTCCCCACCACTGATTTTTTTTTTTTTTTCCCCTAACGTTGTTTCTTCTTGTCTTGTCGTGACGTGGTGACAATGGTGGGGGATTCCTGAGCCCCATCAAGTAGTATTCAAGGGCTGAAAAGCCAGGAAGGGGGCCTTGGTTTGGGAAGTGAAAAACACACGGGAGAAAAAAAAAATAAAATAAAATAAAAAAAAAAAGGGATTTAAAAAAAAAACAGAAAAGAAAGGAAAAAAGAAAAAAAAAAAAAGGAAAAAAAACCCAAAAAGAGTAAATGCCACAGGCCCTCAAGGATGCAAAGACATTTCTAGTGAGAACCCAAGAATAAAGGCTACCTCACTTGAGTTTTCAATTTTTGTGATTTGAAAATCACGTCTGATACCAAAGATTTTGTTGCCTTGTCTGGTCTGTGCTGGAACTGCCACTTTCCCTGCTTCTCACAGAGGGGCTGGCCCAGAGCCACCCCCATCCATCCCTCATCCACCCCCAGACCCTTGTCCCCCCCCTTTGAGTCCCCAGAGAGCGAGGGCGAAGGCGAGCGAGCTCCCCGGGATGGCAGCGTGGTAGATGAGTGCCTTTTTCTTGTACCAAAGGTGTGTGGCCATTTCTTTGCTCCTCTGCTTTGATCCTAAATCTCATTCTTACCTCAGCTCTCCAAAGGGATGGATTCTGGCAATTCTTGGAAGTCTTTGGGATGGAGAAAAAAAAAAAAGAACCCAAACCAAAAAAAAAAAAACAACCCCACAGAAACCCAACCCTTGTCTTAGTTGAAGAGGAAGCATCCCCACTGCTGGGAAGGTTCTGGTTCCCCAGTGTGTCCCCTCTCCCAGATGTCCCTGGTCCCCATCCAGACCTTTTTGCCCCAGGAGCTCTGACCTGGTGTCCAGGTCCCTTCTCATGGGTTTTGCTCCTTGTCCTTCACCAGCCCAGCCCAGGTGGGACACATCAGAAGTTGAGGAGATGAAGATGTGGGTTTCACCACTGGGGGTTTCTTCCTCTCTCAGCCCAGACAGGGGCTTTGGTTTCCCTTAGGGAGGGTTTGTGGCATTCCTGGCTGGATTGACAAAGGCAGGGCTGGTGGAAAGCCTCACCTCGGGCTTTCTCCCAACCCTTCCTTTTGGGAGTATTTTAAATTATTATTATTTTTTAATCTTTTGGTAGGAACCATTTCTGAGGCCCCAGAGGGGAATTTTTGGCTCAGTGGGGACAGAGGGACACAGCAGGGTCTGCTCCATTCACCCACTTGGCTTTAGGTGAAAGCAATGGGAGGAACCTGCTGGAGAAGATGCTCTTCCCCAGTCATCTCCAGGATGTCAAGTTTAGGGAAACCGTGGGTTGAACTGGACCCACTTGGGTCAGGCTCTGGCCAAGGCAGCTCCTTTAGTGCTGGACCAAACTTGCCCAGGGCCAATCCCACTGGTGACAAGAAGCCAGGCCAGGACCAACCAGGGCAACCTGGTCAGAGTGTCCCTGACTCCACAGCCTCCTTGTCCCCTGTCCCCTTCCACATTATTGCCTTGGCCAGAGCTTGCCCAACTCGTGGCCACACCACCCCCCCTCACCCCCAAACCCCCCCATGGCTCGTGATACCAAAGACGTTCGACACGCAGGAGAAAGCTTCTGTTCCACCCAGCACAGACCTTACAAGCCTTTGACAATGTTCTCTGAAATACCTCAAGATATTTAATGTATAGTTTATGTGATAAAAAAAAAATTACTTAGCTAGTTTTTGGAATTTGTGACTTGAAGCTTTATACTGTTAAATTATAATTTTGCAGAAGACGGCATGGTCTTATTTCTTTGACGCGTTCAATGGGAGACGTATTGAATGTTAAGGAGATGAAAGCTGGGTAGATTAAAGAGAGAGAAAGATTAAAAAAAAAAAAAAAAAAAGGACCCTCGGAGTTTACAGATTTCATATTTAAACAAGTCCTTTTAAAAAAAAAAAAAGAAAAAAAAAAAAAGAAAAAAAGAAAACCGGGACCTGATGATGAGCCCTTTGCGTTCGGATGTGTTACTTTTCTCTGAGTCATGTCGTACAAGAGTATTTATTATATGTGTTCTGTGTTCAAATGTAATTTAAAAGAAGACCAAAAAAAAAAAAAAAACCAGAAAAAAAACACACAAAAAAAAAAAAAAAAAAAAAAAAAACAAAACAAAAACAAAAACAAGAAAAAAACCAAGATGATAATTTGATTTATGCATGGAAAAAAAATATACTCTTTCTTGAAGTAATGTAATAATTATTCGGGGAGGGGCGGTTGGGTGGGAGTGGGAGGGGACAAACTGTGCTTTTTTTCCTTTTTCTGTCCACCAGTTTTTGGTTGATGAGGATTTCTGTGCATGGATTCACCTTTGCTTTGCTTTGGGTTTGTTGTGGTTTGGTTTTTTCCTCCCCCATCTCAGCCCCGGGAGAGTCGTGGTTGATCCCCTCGGTTTCTTCCTTCGTCTCTTTTCTTCCTCCCCTCCCTCCAGAGCACTCGGAGGCCCCCAGTGGGGATGGGGTGTGGGGAAGGGACCCCAGCTCCTCCCCCTGCTTTGGGTTTTTTTTGAGTTTTGGGATTTTTTTGCTTTATCCAGGTCTGTGGCTCAGTGCCCAAGCGCAGATGAGAGGAGAGACAATCAAGCACCATGACCTGAGCTGGTGAAGCCACTGGACATCTTGTGTGCTCTGAGACAAGGGAAATGACCCCCAAGCACCCCAAATTCCACACCCCCCACCCCCTTGGGGCTGACACCTTTCCAGGTGATGTCCCTGTCCCTTGGGGTGACCTCACAGCTTTGCCTCTGCCCTCACCCTGCATGGAAAGGACCACAGAAGCTGATACTGCATCAACACCAAACCAGGTCCAGGGATGAACTGGAATGACCCATTCCTGAGTTTTTTCTCTCCAGGGCTGTGGTTTGGGTTAGAGGCACCAGAATGGAGTGACTGTCCTGGCCACTCAGCCTGACCCTCACCCTGCACTCTGCTTGATGGAGGAAGAAGAAGAATCCATCCAGTGGAAGAGGTCCTGGAGGACCTCAACCCACCGAGAGGTCTCAGGGAATTTTGAGAGGTCACCCTGCCTGCCAGGACAGCCAGGGAGCTTTCTACAAATGGCTAGAGACACCCCCCAGGAGCATCCCCTGCTCCTTTCTCCCCTCACTGCTCCTCCTAACTTAATGACCCGAGGAGAGGAGCAGGAAAGAGTCACAGCTTTGGAGGTCAGGAAGGTGGCAGAGCCCTGGGGGAAGCAGTATTCCTACTTCTTTCTGCTTCTCCAACATTGCCAGAGCATTTACCTTGGAATGCTGACTCCTCACCCCTCTCCAGCCTCTCCACCACTCCAACTTTCCCCTCCATCACTGGAGGGGGCCCCAAAGCTCAACCCACTGTGAGGAAAGAGATCTCAGCTTCTTTTGGTCCCACCAAAAGGGCCCCCAAAAGAAAAGTAGGGTGTTTTGGGTTTTTGGCTGTTGGTTTTTTTTAGATCTTCATCTCTTGGGATGTCCCTGAAACCTTTGCCTTCATGACCAGCACTGAGATGCTCAAGACATGGGGTGCACTGAGCAAGGACCTGGGTTTTAGGAAGAGATGTTGATTCCAGCAGACCCATTAACCAACCCTCCTGTCCTCCAGGGAGCTCTGCATCCCCCCATCCCTTTCTGTAAGACCTTCTTCCAGCAGGAAAAGCTTTGCTGCTTGGATGCCAAGACCTTGTTTCCAACCACCAGAAGGTTTCATCAGGCTTGGATGTCCCAGGTCCTCAGTCCCTGCAGACCCCAACACAGGGCATGAACCCAGTTTCTTGGGAAGCCCCAGAGAAGCCAAGAGCTGAGATCTCCCCTGGCCTTCATCCCACAAGAACTTTCTGGACCAACCAGGGCCAGGCTGAGCCCTGCCTCACACCAGATCCAGCTGCCCCTGCTGCCCACATCTACCAAAATGCCTTAAGGAGCAACTTGCCACGATACCAAAGATTTTTTTTCCCCTGCAGGTAACGACAATCCAAGCTCTGTCCTAAAGACAATTCTCTCAGCCAGGGTTGCCCCCCAGGGGCATTTTGGTGCTGTGGGGAGCAGGAGCAGAGAGTGGTGGTAGGTGGGTGAGGAAGTGGAGGGGACTCAAGATCTCCCACTGGTTCAGCCACATCCTCCTTCCATCAGGGAAGGTTTCATGGATTTGGATCATTCCATTACCCACAACCTCCTCTCCCCCCCCAGGTTCTGCTTGGGGAGGAAGGAAAATTCCCAGCACAGCCCAGCATGGCCCAGCTCTTCCCACAGCTCTACTGCTGGGACATGGGCAGGAGCTGCTGCTCTGTCCCTGCCCAGAAATGGCTTTGGAAAAAACTAAAAAACCCCAAACAAACACACAAACCAACAAATCACCTCTGGTCCCTTTTCCTGAGCATCTGAAGTCTGGATGGGGAAGATCATCAAGCTTCCCCTAATTCCCAGCCCACTTCAGGCCGGGTTGGCTCCATGTCCTCCATGTTTTCCTGGCTCCTTTTCCCTTGTCTCAGAGGACAGAGTCCCCTTCCTCTCACCTCTGCTGTTCTTTGGGTTGTTTGTTTGTTTCTTTTTTTTTTTTTTTTTTTTTTTTTTTAAGAGAGGAAATTAAAAATGCAAAAACCAAAATTCAGTTTCTTGCATTTCGTTTTGTTTCTTCTTTTTGCCCTCAAATTTCCAAAGACAGAAATCATCCCCCAGGAAGAACCCACAGCCTTGGGTTTGCCAGTGCAGCCACCTCCAGGACCCATTGCTTGTTTTTCTGTATAGCAATAGACCTTCCAGGGCTGAGGGCCACACCTCAGAGTTTTTAAATGACTTTTTCCTTCTAATTCAATTTTTTGGGGTTGGTTTCTTTGAGTTTTATTTGTTTGGTTGGGTTTGTTTTGTTTTGTTTTGCTTTTGCTGCTGCTTTATTGTTCCTCTCATGGGATAGGTTTAACTCTACAGCGAAATGCAATTGTTACTCCTCTGTGTCTTGCAACTATATTTGTTTAAGCTATTTACAAACGAAAAAAAGAAAAAAAAATAAATTTAAGAAGAGTCTTATGTGTCAGGCACTTTATCCAAACTGTGCTGTGTGCTCTGGAGTTTGTTCCTTGTTCTTTGCAATGACTCATGCAGGGGAAGTTCCCAGGGAACTGAACTCCAGTCTGTCAACAGGTTTTAAAAGAGAAAAAAAAAAATCTCTATTTGTTCATCCTCTACTGGTCATGACTGTATTGTATTTCTGCAGCTTTCTGTTTCTTCAATAAATTATTTTCTAGTCATTCACCCTGGGGTGTCTGTGTCCCCCGGCCATGCTGTGGGTCTGTCCCATCCCCCCTGGAGATGTCCCAGTTTTCCATCCCCTCCTGACCCAAGGCTCTGGCTCCATCCCCTCCTGATGCATCTCCCCTGCCCCAGCACTGTAACCATCTCAGCTCCTCTTCCTCTCCTGCAGGAGAGCCCCAGGAGCAGATCTGGGGATCATGGGAGAGGTTTTTCTCCCTCCAGCAGCTCCTCCTGGACTGGAGCTTTCCCAGAGACTCCTCAGACTTTTCTGTCTTGGCACCACCCAGCACCCTCCTGGCCAGAGCCCAAGGAAAACACTTAAATTCTCACCAACTCAATGCAGAGGAGGCCAAAGCACTTGTTAAACAAACCCATCAAGCCTGTGAGCTGCAGGCAGGTCCAGGCCTCCTGGGGCTGAGTGAATTATTTCTCTTTTTACCCAAATTGCTCCTCCTGCCCCGCGTTTTGCCATGGCACAAGTGCTGGCAGGTGCCAGTGAGCTGGTGGCACAGACCCAGGGCCCACAGGACCTTTCTGTGCAGTTTTTTCCCTTGCTGGCAGAGTGGAGATTTACAGGAGAGGCGAGTAAAGCTGGAGTCCTTTTTAATTAAAAAAAAATAAAACCAATGAAAGGGTGATCCAGTCACCAGTCAGGTGTGCCCTCACAGCTTCTCCAGTAGTCACTGATTTTGTCCCCAGCTGCAGGGGATTCATGGTCCCATGGCCACTGGGCAGAGCTGGCAAGGACATCACCCCAGGGCTTTACCCTCCCCTGCCTCCCCGGGTGCATTTCAAGGCTTTGCAGCAAACAGCCTGTGACCACAAAGTTGGGGACATCTGTCTGGGAGAAGTGGGACATGGCTGCTGTGGAGATGGGGCATGGCACCCACAGGAGGCACCTGTGCATCTGGGGCAGGGATAGCAAAGAGAAGGAGGGGGAGAGGGCTCTGCACAGCTGCCCAGCCTCCTGCAAAGCCCATCCCCACAGTGCTGGGGGTGATGGAGCTGCTGGTGGGACATATCCCCCAGGCTGGGCCAGCCCCCTGCAGCCCCCAGAGCTGCCCACACCATCCCAGTGAGATTTAAAAATGCTTTAAAAGGGGGTGGGGGGGGAACATTCAGTTCTGTGCTGTGGTGGCACCTGCCCTGTCCCAGCACAGCACAGTGGGAGGTTGGTGCTGGCCAGGGCAGCTACACCTTGGGATTGGGAAGAGGGGACAAAGCCGGGGTGGTGTCTGGGCAGAGGGGAGGTGGGAGGGGGCAGGGGGCCCTCCTGGTGTGCAGGCTGTCCCCACGGGTGATGAGCCTGGCATAGCCCTCCTGGTGGGAGAAGGCGTAGCTGGAGCGGCGGCGGAAGGAGCCACGAGGGAGGTGGGCACGGAGCTCCACGGGGGGCTCTGGCTCCTGCCTGGCTTTCAGGAAGATTTTCTGCAAGGAGATGAGGAGATCAGAGCTGTGGCCACCTCCCAGGTAAGCCCCCAGCCCAAGCAGGGAGGGGGACATGCAGGGAGAGGAAGGATGCCCTGCACCAGGATGCAGTTTGGCTCCCGGCTCCCCCGTGCCCTGAGCTGGTGTGATGGGATGTGTGACGTGGGGACATTCGTGGGGACCTGAAAGCTGCTGCAGCCCTGGAGTGTCCTCAGTCCCTGCTCTCATCTGGGACCTCTTTGTTCCTCCACCAGCAAGATGAGAGCCACCACTCAGGTGGCAGTGAGCCCTGCCAAGGCTGAGCTGGTACCAGCACCAGAGCCTGGTGTCTCCTCAGCAGCAGCTCCAAGGAATCTTGGAGTCCAGTTTCTTGCTGCAGCCAAACACAGGAACTGGGCCAGGTCTCTTGTCTCAGGGCCTCCTGTCTGGCTCAGAACCATCTGAGGAGAGCCAGGCTTGGATTTGCACGTGATGAGAGATCCCCACCAGCTGAGTGATGCCCCCAAGGAAAGATGATGCTCCACCACTACAGCTTCCCTGGGGAATTTCTGCTTTCCCATCTTCAGCTGCCCCTCAGGCATCCCCCACATCCCCCCCTGCCTGCCCCTCACCTGCTGGGTCGTGGTTTTGCCCATGATGGTGCAGTACAGGCGGATGGTGAGGGAGGGGATGGTGTTGACCACCAGGGACAGCAGAACCACCAGCAGGACATAGGGATCAGTCAGGGCATTCAGACTGGCATCTGCCAATGGAAAAAGGTGGTGGGGAGGACAGAGGGAACAAGTGTTGGAGGACAGGTGTGTCCTCCACCCCCCGGCCCTTGAAGGGTCTAAAGGGAAGATGGCACCAGAACTGTGGTCAAAAATCAAGAGAGCAAGATGAAGAAATGGTGAGAAAGAGATGATCTGTGGGTGGGAAATGGCTGAAAGCACCAAGGCCAGGAGGGGCTTCTCGGGTTCAGGGAAGGGAGGGACCACGGGGATCCCTGTGGATCACCTGGGAAGCGGAACATGGCAGGGGCTGCCCTGAAGGCTTCAAAGCTCTGGGTCAAGAAGGAGAAGAGGCAGAAGAGCAGCAGACTGGCTGTGACCATCAGGAAGGACAATGCTGTCCAGAACTTAGTGTCCAGGATGATCTGCAGGAACAAGGGCAGAACACACAATGCCTTGTGGAAGCTGAGGTGATCCTCTTCCATTCATCCACGTGTCCCAAATTCCTCCCCTGCCCCAACAGAGCAGCAGCCCCTGGGCCAGGATCACAGAATCATGGAATGCTTTGGATTGAAAGGGACCTTAAAGCTCATCAGCACTGCCAGGGATGGGGCAGCCACAGCTTCTCTGGGCAGCCTGGGCCAGGGGCTCACCAATTGCTTCCTCAGATTTCATCTCAATTTCCCCTCTTCCAGTATAAAACCCTTCCCCCTCATTCCATCACTCCCTGCTCTTGTCCCAAGTCCCTCCCCAGCTTTCCTGGATCCCTTCAGTCACTGGAAGGTGCTCTAAGGTCTCCCCATTGCAGCCTTCTCTTCTCCAGCCTGAACACCCCCAGCCTGGCTCCAGACAGAGCTGTTCCAGCTCTCAAATCTCAGTGGCATCTTCTGGACAGTCTCCAGCAGCTCCAAGTCCTTCTTGTGCTGGAGACCCCAGAGCTGAACCCAGCACTGCAGGAGAGTCTCACCAGAGCAGAGGGGGAGGATCAGCTCTGACCTGCTGGTCAAGGATGGGGAAGGGCAGATCATCACTCACCTCCACAAGGACTGACAGCAGAGCTGATGTGGCCACTGTGACAGAGAAGGACTCGTAGTCACCAACAGCCTTGGTGCCAACGTGGTCCCGAAAGGCCCAGAAGGCAAGGTAGAAGCTGGCTAGTGAGGTGCTGGCCCCATGCAGGACAGTGATGGCAAAGACCCGGTAGTTGAAGAGCTCATCTTGCTGCCCAATCATGTAGAGCTCAGGGAACTCCAGGCTCTTCTTGGCACTCACATCCTGCCAGGAGGGCACCAAGCATTACCCTCCTCACTGATGCTGGGGAGCAGAACTGGGCCACCCCACTCCACACACCCTTTGGGAGAGATGCAGTGGGTCCCTCTCATCACTTGCTGTGGGGTGACAGGGAACAGACCCCCCCACCCCAGGACCAAAATCCCCACTGAGCTGCTCAGTGCCCGGTTCCAGCACAAAGAGCCAAAGAGATGAGATGAAATGAGCACTGGACTGACCCACACCTCCAGGGGATGTGGCTTCCAGGCACAAGGTGAGCCCCTACCTGCTCCAGAAGACCCACGGCCAGCACAGGGTAGGCAGTGTAGAAGATGTTGTAGAGTGCAAGGAACCATCCCTCGTAGAGTGGCTGAATCACAGAATGGGTTGGGTTGGAAGGGACCTCAAAGCTCACCCAGTTCCCTGGGCAGGGACACCTCCCCAAGCCCAGGGTGCTCCAAGCCCCATCCAACCTTCAGCACTGCCAGGGATGGGGCAGCCACAGCTTCTGGGGCAGCCTGGGGCTCAGCACCCTCACAGGAAAGAAAGGGAGGGAGGAGGAAGCAGCTCTGAGCTCAGAGAGCTTTGGGAAGACTCCTTAAGAGAGATTTCAAGAAACTCATGTCCAAACTCTGGGGAAATGTCCCTGGACCTGCCCCAGGCTCTGCATCAGCCCCACACTGTCTGCAGCTATCAGTGGCCATGCTGCAGCTGGGACTGGAGCCACAGAGTGGGGTCAAATCACACAGATGGGATGAAAGCTCCCAGTTTGGAGGAAAGCAGCTCAATGGATATGGGATCTTTCCCTGCATCTATCTGAGACTGAGCTGCAGCTCCCAGGGATGAGCGTGGCCGATCACCAGCAGTGTTCCCCAGGGCTCAGTGCTGAGGGGAGACCTTGTGGCTCTCTGCAACCCCCTGAGAGGAGGTTGGAGCCAGGGGGGGTCGGGCTCTGCTCCCAAGGAACAAGGGATGGGACAAGAGGAACTTTTGGCACAACTCAAGTTGTGCCAGGGGAGGTTTAGGTTGGAGCTGGGGAACAATTTCTCCCTGGAAAGGGTTGTCAGGGCCTGGCCCAGGCTGCCCAGGGCAGGGCTGGAGTCCCCATCATCCCTGGAGGGGTTTCAGAGCCCTGGAGATGTGGGGATGAGGGACACGGGGTGGGGGTGGCCTTGGGAATGGTTGGACCTGATGATCTGAAAGGGCTTTTCCAATCAAAACCCTTCCACAATTCTTTAAGGACATCCCAGACCCTCCCCAGGGTACTTTTCCCCAAAAAGCCCAGTAAGAACCAGAACACCAACCACATTTTAGTCAGGCAGCTCCCCAGAACGGGACATCCCAAGACCAGGAGCTGGGAGAAAGCCCGGCAGGACAGGGATGGGGACGTGAGCCCTCACCTGAGCCGTGAATCCGCTGTGGAAAGCGAACCAGACCTGAGCCATGAGCCCAGCAAAGGTCTTGTAGAAGAAGTATCGGAGGAACTTGGAGCTGCGCAGGTAGGCCCAGCGGCCGTGGACCAGGAGCAGGCGCTGGAGGAAGCGGAACCGGGCCAGGGTGAAGTCGCTGCTCTGTGCAGCCTGCGAGCCCTCCCGCCCGCTGAGCCCAACCCCGATGTCTGCAGCTGAGGAGGCAGAAAAAGGGGAGAGAAAAGCAGCGGGGGAAACTTTGGTGAGGAGGTCGAGCTGTCTGGGGACCCCAGTGGGTGTGTTTTGCCCATTTGTTGGCCGCAGGTTGGTGGGAAAGAGGGTGAACCAGGAGCAAAGGGAAGGAGCCTCCTCTGTCACTTCCCGGGGGTGACGAGCGGGGCCACACACACCAGGACTTGTGGAAGGGGACAGGGATAGGGACAGGGACATCTCTGCCAACTGCCCAGGTTGGGGCTTGAAGTGTCACGGAAGTTCCTCCCCATTGCCAAAGCAAGAGGTCCCAGGGTGGGGCTGGCTTTGGGCTTCTGGCTTCCCTCCCAGCACAGCACTGGGAAGAACTGGTGTAGGGGGTTCAGCTCCCAGCTCCTCACCTCAAAGGAGAGGGCGAGGGGGTGGAGATGACAGATGGGACCCCCCCCATGGGGATGTCCCCACCAAACCCCCACCCTGCCCCCTGCCCCCAGCCTCACTTTTGATCATGTTGACATCGTTGGCCCCATCCCCGATGGCCATCGTGGTGACCTTCTTGTGCTTCTGCACCAGCTGCACCACAAGGGCTTTCTGCTTGGGGGTCACCCTGCAGCAGATCACTGCCTGGCAGCTGCTGGCCAGGTCCACAAAGGCTTTTTCCACCAGTCTGCCCTGTTCCTGCTGGTCCGTGGCCCTGCAGCAACCCAGCCACCACCACCGCCACCCCTTCTTCTCCTTCAACACCTCTCCCGTGTAGAGGATTTTGTCCTTAGGGGAGAACACACAATAATGTTGGACCTCACCCACAGCCTTCATAGCATGAGAGCCCCAAAGTCCTCAATGATGGCCTTAAATCTTGTAGAGGCTACATTTTCTAGAAGTTCATCACACAGCAAACACTGTGACCGGGAGACCAGTTTGTCCCAGTATGACCTGAAGAGCACGTGGTTCCCCACCAGCCTGCATCACCCCAGCTCTGGTCCAAGCCCCCCACGCTAAACGAGGGGTGTGAGATTCTCAGCCTCTCCACTCTTCATTTGGGTTTTTTCCCACCCCTTGTGCAGGAGGAACATCACATCCTCCTTGTGCTGGTGCCACCCAGGTTCTGATGGCACCAGGGAAGGAACAGCCACCAGTGCAGAGCAGAGGAGAACATCCAAGTACCACCCTACCAGGAGGTCCCCATCGATGATGAGGGCTCTCTTCTTGTGGCCCGAAGCCTCCGGGTGCTGCTGGGAGAGGTGGTGGCTGCAGGGAGCTTCACCAGTGCCATGGAGGTTGTTGTTGCTCACCCAGTAAGCTTGGAGGATCTCACTGTGTGGGGAGGGGGGGTTGGAGCTGAGGTGGGGGTGGTGGACATGGTGCCCAGCTTCAACTGAGACCCAGAGTTGGCCTTGGCCATCTCAAAGCTCCAGGGAGATGGGGCTGGTGGGAGTGGGGGGAACAAGGGGGACAGAAAGGGAGTTTCATGATCTCAAAAATCAGTCTCTGTCCCTGTGGTTTAGAGGCTGGAGAACCTGGTTAAGCTCTTTGTGGTCAAAGCCTGCCAAGGAGGAAAACAGTGGAGTGGTAGGACCAGATGGGGAGGCCTGGAAATCAGCAGATGAGGGCCATGGACATTGTTCCTGGAGTCCCCAACATCAGAAGGACACAGAGCTCCTGGAAGGTGTCCAGAGCAGAGCCACTAAAATATCAGAGGGCTGAGCACCTCCCTGGGAAGCCAGGCTGAAGGGGCTACAAGAAAGCTGGGGGAGGGCTTTGGACAAGGGGAGGTAGGGAGAGGACAAGGGGAAATGGATTAAAACTTGGAGAGGGGAGATTGAGGTTGGACATGAGGAAGAAATTCTTTGGTGTGAGGGTGCTGAGCCCCAGGTTGTCCCCAGAAGCTGTGGCTGCCCCATCCCTGGCAGTGCTGAAGGTTGGATGGGGCTTGGAGCACCCTGGGCTGGGGGAGGTGTCCTTAACCATGGAACTGGATGAGCTTTAAGGTCCCTTCCAACCCAACCCATTCTATAATTCTATGGTCCAGGGTGGGACAGGGAAGGAGCTCAAGTCAAGCTCAGGCCACTCTAAACAGGAGTCTTCAGTGGGGACAGCAATGTCCTGACCCAGGAGGCCATGGCTCCTCACCTGATCTCCTTCTCCTCCAGGATCTCCATGTCATCCGTGAGGAGTCTGCAGGCGTAGCCAATGTTCATTGCTGTCTCTGCACCACCAGGTGACAATGCTTGGTTGTCATGTGCTGATGCCACCACCCCCCCCCAGAGCAGCCCCCAGCCCTCGGGCCCAACAGCTGCTGGGGCTCTGCTCCAGCTCGGTGCCACCACAGAGATGGCTTCCCCTGCTCTGTCTCCAGCAGGTGACATGGGCTGTGGGACACACTCTGGGTTTGTGTTGCCCCTTCCCAGGGTCTCATCTCTCTGGGTCTGGTAAAGGGAGAAGCTGAAATGTGCTGGTGGGAGCTGGGGTTGCCTCCACTGACCTTGTTTGTCTCCTGTCAGCACCCAGACTTTAATGTTGGCCAATTTCAGCAGCTGGATGGTCTCAGGAACTCCATCTTGCAACTTGTCCTCAATGGCTGTGGCCCCCAGAAGCTGGAAGGAGCATGAGTGGGTATCATGACAAGGAAAGATGTAGAGATGGGAATTACCCCTGGATCCAGCCCCAGTTCCTTGCCCCTGAGTGGACACGACCCGACTGATGTCTCACTCAGTGTCTACTGACATGTCACATCCCAAAGTCACCCCTGGGGGAGAATTCCACCTTCCCTCCCACCCAGGGAATTGGGTTGGACATTTCATCTCCTCATTCCCCCAACTCCAGCTCTCCACAGAACCAGAGGGACCAGTTCCTCCCAAACCCCACCTGAAGATTCTGCTCCATCTCCTCGTACAGTCTGTGCAGCTCCTGCCCTCGGTCCTGCAGCAGGATGCTGACCTCCTGGTGCCTCCTGCTCCACACCTTGTACTCAGCCTCACTCACCTCCTTGGTGGCCAGGCATAAAGTCCTCAGTGTCTCTTCTGCAAAGTGCTGCAGAGATGACCCATCAGGTCTCCCTTCCCCCCAACAGGGTGACTCCCAGGGTGGGCCAGGGAGAACCAGGGACACAGCAGGGCCTGAGGGGCTCTCTCTGGGTTCTGCCTCCCTCCCCCACCCTGCAGCATCCCCACAAGCATCCTTGCAATGCATTGCCTCACGCAGAACACCAAAAGTGGGGGGGGATGCCCTCTTAGCCCCATATGTCCCATATGCAGGTGATGCTCCTAGAGAAGCAGAAAGAAGAAAAGGACAAAAATCCTAGCTAGAGGGAGGAAGAACAGCAGGGGACTCCAGGACACCCAGCCCAAAGCCAGAAGCAGGAGGACCAGCCCTTTCCACCCCAGGTTGGTGTGGGACTCACATCCAGTGCCCTCTCAGTGAAGGTCTCATTGGTCCCTCTCCTCTGCAGCCTCTCCAGGATGACTGTGTCAGCCCCTTTGGTGTAGAGCCGGATTGTGCCCTCGGGGTCCCGCACTGGGAGGGAGGGGAAGGACAATTTAGGCAGCCAGAGAGGTGGCTCCCATGCACCCCTGTCCCCACAGGGTGGCCATGCTGCAGGAGGCACCACAGGGAACAGTCCTGGTTTATTTTGCCCAACCACCAGGCAGGATCAGGCCTTCAGGGACCCCTCCTCCAAGCCCCTAATTTCCTCCCTTTTGGCTTTCTCAGCTGCCTTCACCGAGGGCAAGTAAAACCCCAGTGATGACCAGGAAAACTCTGGGAACCCTGATGCCATCTGTGGTCAGTGGCAGTCATCCCAGTGCCATCCCTTGCACAGAAAGGACCCTCCTGGGGGTCCCCCTGAGCCACCCCCCCTGCTCACCCAGGACAGACATCCTCTTGCGGTCGCTGTTGAAGTCCAGCATGGCCAGCACCTGGTATGTCCTCCTCTTCCCCAGTTCACTGATGGTGATGGTGTCTTGTGTTCGGGCCAGGAAGATGTACCCCATGTTCCTGGCTGCCAGCACCAGTGCCTCTTCATCTGGTGAAGCTGCCTGATAAACCAGCTGGTCTGCAGGGGAGAAGCAGGAAACTCCCAGCCAAACAACTCCTGGACATCTGAAACACCCTGACCTGACCCAGAACCAACATTGTCTACAGACACCCTAAAGTCCGAGCCACCAGGCAAGGGAAACTCAGTCAAAGAGACTAATCAAAGTCCCCCAATTAATGATTTCTTGCAGGTTTTCACATTCCACAATTCTAAATGAGGTATTTTTGAAAACAAAGATTGTTTATAAAATGAGAAAGCATGACTGAGGACACTGAAAACTCACATTTTTTGAAACTTTTATCTGTGCCTCATTAAAAAATAATCCATTTACTCTTCATAGAAGCAGGACTGGTTTAGGTGGGAAGGGACCTTAAATCTCATCCAGTGCCACCCCTGCCATGGTCAGGGACACCTCCCACCAGCCCAGGGTGCTCCAAGCCCCATCCAACCTTCAACACTGCCAGGGATGGGGCAGCCACAGCTTCTTCAGCCAAGTTGTAACCTGTATTTGTTTCATCTCTTCTACTCATTGCACCAAGGAAGAGAAGTGCCCAGCCAGGGATAGATCATCCCTTTTGTCCCAACCCAAATGGACACAGCTGTGCCACAGTGCACCCCTGGCCCCCATGGCCAACCCACCGTCCTTCTCCTCCACGATGACCGTGTGGCAGAGGGCCAGCAGCTTCAGGAACTCCCTCAGCACGGGGTCACTGTCCCTCTGAATGGCTGCCAGCAGCCTGGCATCATAAAACTCCACCTTCTGCTCCCTGGGGTGGCTCCAGCTCAACCTCGACCCCTGGAAGAGGCATGGGGCACACTGCAGGTTCCCGGAGGCAGTGGGAGCACGGGGATGCTGCTGGGCTGGATCATTTTATGCCCTCAGCTCCCCTGCCCTTAACCAGCAGCTGAGCACTGGCAGACTTGGGACCACTGTGAACAAGCTGTGCTCCAAAACAAGAGGCTGGGCCTGCTGGAGATGTCACTGAGGACTTGGATGGCTTTGGGTTTGGTGAGGAGCATCTGAGCCTGGCCCCAGGGCAGAGGGGAGGGGGAGTTACGCACCGGTGGCTGCTTCTGCTCATGGGCTGTGCCTGTACCTGCCAAAAGAAAAATAACTCAGTCAGCAGAGAGCTGGAGGGAGCAGGGCTGGCAAGGGCTCCCAGCAGGGACTGCTGATATTGCAGACCAGGAGACTGCAAAATGGGAGAGGTTTCCAGTGTCTGCTGGTGCTGGTCAGGAGCCAGGCTCTGTTAGGGTGTCCAGGGGTGATTTCATAGAGTCCCAGACTGGTCCTTCCAGTGCCCAGTGCCCAGTGCCAATCCCACCCAGTGCCACCCTGCCATGGTCAGGGACACCTCCCACCAGCCCAGGGTGCTCCAAGCCCCATCCAACCTTCAACACTGCCAGGGATGGGGCAGCCACAGCTTCTGGGGGCAGCCTGGGGCTCAGCACCCTCACACCAAAGAATTTCTTCCTAAAGTCCAACCTCAATCTCCCTTTTCCAGTTTAAAACCCTTCCCCCTCATCCCATCCCTCCAGGCCCTTGTCCCAAGTCCCTCCCCAGCTTTCCTGGATCCCTTCAGTCACTGGAAGGTGCTCTAAGGTCTCCCCATTGCTGCCTTCTCTTCTCCAGCCTGAACACCCCCAACTTGACTTCTTTGGCTCTTTAGGCTTTCAACACATTTTTAATGTTAAAATTCATGTCTGGCTTTCACCCATGTTTCCTGGGAGACTTCACAGTTGGCAGGATCAAGGCTCTGAGGTGCAACACGATCCATCAGGTAGGGGAAAATTGTCTTTATTCCCACTTCAAAACTTGGATGGATTTTTTTTTTCCTCCTCTTTCCTTTTATCACTGTCCATTTATCTCAAGTGCCTGATGCCTATCTCAGGGAAAAGGAGCTCCATGCTAAAGCTCCAGCCTGATAAATTTGACTAATTAAGCACTGAGACAGTTCCCAGAAGCCAGCTGAGAGCTTGAGTGAGTAAGAAGAGAAAGGATTTGGCAATTCTCAGGTTTTTAAGCAGAAAAACCAGCAGAACCATAAAAAAAAAAAAAAAAATCCAAGAGCAATTATATGCATCTACTGTACAGAACAACATCAGGAAATGATAATTTCTTTGGCACCTCCATAGATCACCTGAAAGCCACAGAGTGTCCAGAATTGGAAACCAAGCTGGAGAGTCACCAGAAAAGGTGCAAAGAAAAAAACCAGAACCTCTTTATTTCTCTCCAAAACCTTCATTGAAAATAAAAGCCCATGGGCTTTGCTGATCCATCTCCCTGCCCTGCCCACCTGGGCCAGCATCAGCTGCTTATTCCTAGCAGGTTCCTCACAAACTGTGTCTGCCCTGAAGCTCTGCTGGGATTCTGACCCCCCCACACCTTTTTTTTTTTTTTTCCCCCAGGGAAACTCAGCTGATCTCCCTGGAGTTTGGGGCATCAGGCATCTCCTGAAGGGTAAGCACCCATTTTTGGAGGGCAGGATTGTGTCCAACCTGGACCTTAGAGGTCAATCCACGCACCCCAAGCTCTCTAGCAAGCCAAGAGGAGTGGCAAGAAGCAAATCAAGGTTTTCCTAACTCATGAGTCCTTACAAACTTGGTTCCACCAGAAGTTACCATAGATGGTTCCATTGATACAGCACTTCTTGAAGCTCATAACGTTTTGTGTCAAGGTGCCAGTCTTGTCTGAGAAGAGGTATTCAATCTGGCCAAGCTGATCATTGAGGCTGGTGCTCCTGGCTTTGGCTGGAATGTCCTTGGCAGCATAATACATTTCCAGATCCCAGTTGATAAAAAAGCTGTTCACCAGATAGATGAATTCAAACCTGCAGAGTCAGACAGAAGAAACCTCACACCAGAGGAGGAGATTGCACTGAAGTCATAGAATCATGGAATTGTTTTGCTGGGAAAAGACCATTCAGATCCTCAGGTCCCACCAGCACCACTGCCAAAGCCACCACTAACCCATGTCCTCCAGCACTACATCCACACAGCTTGGAAATCTCTCCAGGGATGGGGATTCCATCAGTGCCCTGGGCAGCCCGGGCCAGGCTCTGACAAACCCCATTTTGTGGCTGCAGACTGAGGTGTGAGGAGATGGCCACGTGCAAGGAGTGAGGAACTGATCTCTGAGTGCTCTTACGTTATGTACATGGACATGGGAATGATGACGCTCAGGAGGATGGTGAAGCCCCAGAAGTTGAAGAAGGCCTGCTGGGCAGGGGTCGTGTGCTTGTAGAGAGCAGAGAGGTAGCTGTGCTTCTCCTGGAACATCCTGGCACAGAAGCCGGAGGCGATGGCGAGGCAAAGCGCAGTGAGCAGCAGCACCAGGAAAATCTGGGATGCAGGGAATGCCAGGGTGAGAACCTCCCCCCACAGAGAGCCCACGAGGCCTTTTTGAAAACCAAGCATTGTCCCTTCTAGGTGGTTTGTCACATTCAACTGTAAACCTGCCAAAGGTGTCCTTGTGCCTGGAGCTGGTTCTCAGGGCTCCTCCTGGGCTGAGAGGGGGGATCACAACTCATGCTTCTGCTTGGCACATCCACAACACCCCAAACTCTAATGTTCCCTCCCCCTGACTGCCTCAGACACCATCTCCTTGGACAGAAGGTGTCCTGACCCCTTCCTGTCAAGTCACCAAACAAATGGTCGTGGCCAACCTGAGAGGTGATGGCACTTCTCATTCATCAGGAACAGGATCGGGAGCCTCCTGTTACCACCAAGCTGCTTTGCTTCCCCCAGAGGGAAGGTTCCTCTCTGCTCCATCTGCTCCATACTGAGACACAGCCTGCAGGTCCCTCAGCACAACCCATCTCCTTGGACCAGCATGATTCTGGATGAGTAAAGCCAGGAGGGGCTGGAGACCCTGAATGCTCCTGGTTTGAAACATTCTGACCCCAGAGGCTGCTCTGGAGCTGAGACCTCAGAGCTGCCCATGTCCCGAGCTCAAGTGACAAAACCACCAGGGAGACTGCCCCGGCCACTGCTGCTGTCTGGGAACATCACTTGGTATTTTCCCATAACTTGTTAAACACAAAATATCACAGGCTGGAGAAAAGCAGCCAAACATCACCCAGGCAAGCAGCCTCTCATGGGAAGGTGTGAGCAACCCCAGGAGGCTGTGGAGCAGGGCAGGAGGGGTTGGCCCCACACTCACTATGATCACCAGGCGATCCATCAGTCGGTCCAGCTTGGTTTTCTTCCTCTTGATCTTTCCACAGTTCCTCATAATTTTGGAATCAAATCCTGGATAAGAAACAACACTTTGGGTGTAAAAACACAAGCCCGCAGACCCCAGAAGGTTGAACTGAAGTTAAGTTTTATGGCTTCTTCCATAAAAACACCTCCCCACCTGTGCAGAGGACTGCAGCCTTTACTCAGTGGTTACTCAAGCTGGGGCTGTACTCCTGGATTAGTGCTGCTTACACCAGGCCTTACCCCTCCCCTCCACCCACAGCTACTCCTGGCCAAGCTCTCAGCTCCACCAAGCCACTCAGTCTGGATACCATGAAGTGAAACGGATCCAGAACAGGAGGCAGCTGGAATAATACCTGGGATAAGCAGAAGCTTGGGACACCACATCATCCCCAACACCACCAAAGTTTGGGACAAACTCCTGGGGGATGCTCCCACCTCTTCCTATCAGCTGGGAGCGGGACCTGCTAATGCTGGAAGAGCTGGAGCAGATTGCCAAGAAGCTGGGGATTTTCTGCCCCTCCTGCTCCCTCACCTGCATAGATCACCAGGCCACAGCACAGGGAGGTGTTGCGCAGCCTGCAGCCTCTCTGCAGGATCCTCTGAGTGTCCAAGGAATAACTCTGTCCCCTCCACTCCAGTGTCCCCGTGAAGCTGTGCATGCGGCTGTTGGGCTCCTCGCAGGTCACTCGCCCTGGAGCAGGGGGCACAACTCAGCTGATGGCTTGGGAGGAAACCAAAGGATTTCCCTCTTCCCCTCAGCCTCCCAGCCCTGGCCCCGGGGAGAAGAAGGAGGAATAGGGGGGTGTTGGGGACTCGGGTTTTGTCAGGGCAGCTCCAGATGGAGTTGGGATGTGGATGGCTCAAACGAAGCTGAGGTTCCCCCTGCAGGGCTGGGAGGGTGCTCAGAGCAGGAACTGCCCCCTGGATGGGAAACTGGAGGGAGATGGGGATGGTTCAAGGGCTGGAGCAGCTCTGGAGCCAGGGGGAGAGAGCTGGAGGTGTTCAGGCTGGAGAAGAGAAGGAGAAGGTTCTGGAGCAGCTTGGAGCCCTCTGGAGCCCTTGGAGCAGCTTCCAGTGCCTGAAAGGGCTCCAGGGAAGCTGGGGAGGGACTTGGGACAAGGGTCTGGAGGGATGGGAGGAGGGGTGATGACTTGAAACTGGAAAAGGGAGATTCAGGTTGGAAATTCTTTGGGGTGAGGGTGCTGAGCCCCAGGCTGCCCCCAGAAGCTGTGGCTGCCCCATCCCTGGCAGTGTTGAAGGTTGGATGGGGCTTGGAGCACCCTGGGCTGGTGGGAGGTGTCCCTGACCATGGCAGGGGTGGCACTGGGAGGGCTTAAAGGTCCCTTCCCACCCAAACCAGTCTGGGATCCTGTGATCCTATAATGAAGTACAGACACAACCCCCTGTGTTGCCTCAGAGGGAAGTCTGCATCCCATGGAGAACCAAAGGGGCAAAAAATGCAGGATCTGAGCCCAGGTTTGGGAACCAAACATTTGATTCCAGTGGGAAAAATAAAGATCCAGGGCAGGAGGAAGGTGCACAGCCCTGATGGGTCCACCACAGAGCTCCTCTGCTGGGGAAGGGCCCTCACACAAGGTCTTTGGCTCCTTCCATTCAGGAACAAGTGCATCCTGCAGCTGGATTGGTGGCACTTGGTGCCCGAGGGGACAGGGACTTCCAGAGGCTGAACCCATCCCAGTGGGATGGCCCCTGCAGGAGACTCACCATCAAAGGCAGCCATGGTTTCCTCACTCACCAGCTCCTGGTGGGTGACCAGAAGTGCTTGTCTGAACTTCAGGTTTGTTTCCCTGGGAACAAGAGACAGGGAGGGGAAAATAAAACAACCCTGGGGGGGTGACAAAGGTGTTAATTCTGCTGTCAGGCTGAGGGGACAGAGATGGCTGTTAATTATCAGGTGATTACATGAGTGATGGAGATTAGAAGAGAGAGAGGGACCTGTCACACCAGACATGGAGCACTCATGGAGAAAGAGAGCCCTGGCCAGGGGACCTTGCATTAAATCATTCCTGGGGGAGGGATGGGCACCTGCTGGCCCCCCCTGGGCTGGGAGGGAGCCAGGAGATGCCCAGGGTCACCAGCTCCAATGTGGAAGCCTTGGGAGCATTTTTTCAGCTCCCCAAATGTCATCATTTGGGGATCAAATCCCATTTCTGGGGTGTCTGTAGATTTAGCTGTCAGAGGACATCCCCCCAGGTCAGGGGGGTTCCCAAGACAGGAGGCTTCAGCCACTGCCCCTCATGGTCCCCTTGCTCACCCATCAATGTCACTTGTCTCCACGTAGCACAGGCTGCTGGGCTCCGAGCTGCACAGCAAGAGCATGTCAGCCTGGGGAGCAAGAAAGGGGGGGAGGACCTGGCTGAGCCCCTCCTGACCAACAACCCCCTCTGGATAAGCCCCTTTTGGTCAAACCCCCCCTGGTTGAGTCCCTCCTGGTCAAGCCCCCCCTGGTTGAGTCCCTTTTGATCAAACCCCCCCAACTGAGTCCCTTCTGCCCCCCCCTTGCTGTCCCCAGCATCCAGGCAGTGCCAGGGCCCTGCTCACCGGGACAAAGTTGTCCTTACGCAGGCGGACGATGTCCCCAACACAGATGTCACACCACTTCTGCCAGCGGAACCTGCAGGAGAGTTGAGGGAAATCTCTGAATGTCCTGCAGAGCAGCAGGAATGGGGCTCTGCAGTTGGTTCTGTCCTCTGGGTCACCCTCTCTCTGTCACAGCTCCTTGGATGGAGGGGACCTGCTGCTTGTTGGCTGCTCTTGCACCAAGGATGGCACAGGACACATTTGTCACCTCCATAGCCATCATGCCTACAGGTGGCAGGGACTTTCAGCTCCCTGGTCCCTCTCTGGATCAATGTTTAGCAGGAATATGACTCCGTGGGTTAGACACGAGGAGTGGAGGAACTCCAGGATCACGGAGTTGTTTTGGTTGGAAAAAGCCCTTTCAGATCATCAAGTCACAACTGTAACCTCAGCACTACCAAGGCCACCCCCACCCCATGTCCCTCAGCACCACAGCCACACAGGTTTGAAATCCTCCACCCCTGACAACCCTTTCCAGGAGGAAACTGTTCCCAGTATCTAATCTGAAACCCTCCTCCCAGCACATCACAGTAAATTTGGCCTTTTTCAGACCCATTGTGTGTGCCTGGGACTGGATCACTCCTGTGGGGGACCAGCTGGACCTGCAGCAGATTTTGGGAGGTGATGGGAGTTTCCAGCATCACAGATATTCCCCCCAAAACCCGTCTCAGCTGCTCTGCTCAAGGATGTTCAGCACTTCAGCTGCTCCATCATTCCACACAGGCCTGGATAACACAGGTGCAGCTTCCCAAAGCTCCTCACCTCTTCCCAGAGAGGATTTCACAGGGTCTGTTGTTGATGTTTCTGTCACTTTGGTGACGGCCCTGCCCAGGGGAGAATAAAAACATAAAAGAGGACAACACAAAAGGATGGACCACACCTTCTACAATCTTCCTCCTCAGGCCTGGGACAGGATCTGCTGTCTGAAGCCATCAGAAGATATATTCCAAAATTCCCCCCCAAGGTATTTCTGGGGAGCAGGTTGGGAAGGCAGCCACTGGTGAAGGTGACAGAAATGGGGGTCTGGACCCCCAAGGAAAGGAACTGCTCAAGGGAAAACACAAAGGGGTTTGGACACAGTGGAGCTGATGGGACCTGAAGAGCAAGGAATGACCCAGCAATGGCCAAGCAAAGGGAACCTTCCTGCTGCCCATGCCCCCCCAGGCCCTACACCCAACGCTCCCAACCCTTCCCCATCCCCACACTCACCAGGTCATCAATCAGGTCCCGGAGCCCCCGGATGGTGAGGAGGCAGCTGAGGGGGAAGATCAGGGTGTACCAGGGCAGAGTGGAGATCTCAGGGAAGGTCTGCAGAGGGAGAATTTTCACACCACTGACACCATTTCCATTGCACCTTGGGACACACCAGGTGACCAACTCACAGGGAATCAATCCCAGTGTGGTGGTGGGAAGGGACCTCTGGAAATCACCCAGTCCAACCCCCAGCTCAGGTGGGACCCAGTGTGGGAGCCAGGATGGCATCCAGGTGGGTTTTGAGTATCTCCAGAGAAGGAGACTCCACAACTTCCCTGAGCAACCCATCCCAGTGCTCTGTGACTTCTAAAGCCAAGAAGTTTTTTTCCTCACATTCAGGTGGAATTTCCTGTGTTCCAGTTGGTGTCCATCACCCCTTGTCCTTTCCCTGGGTACCAACTGCCTCTCCCTCCCCACCACCTCCTGAGGATGATGTGAACCCACCCAGGAGGCATCAACCCAACATCTCTGCCTACAAGGGACAAGGTTTGTTGAATTTCAGCCTCGTACATGAAGTACATGTGGGACACTGAGTCTGGAGGGAAGGAACTCTGCCTGGGTGTGTTCTACAGGGGCTTGGCTTTGACCCAAAGCCAATCAGTTTAGGCTCCAAGCTCCACAGAAGTGAAATCCCTCAGAGTTCATGGAAGACAACGACCACCCCTGAAAAGCAGCCTCCCTGCCACCATTTATAGCAGAGTCCCTGAGCACCAAACAATCCCCCTGTGCCCTGACCTTGGTCTCCATCTCACCTGAAGGAGGATGACAAAGACAAAGTAGATGTTGGCCATCCGGTGAAACTGCTCGTAGAGGTTCAGTGGCAGGAAGGTGAAGATGTTGTACTTGGCTGTCTTAATGGCATTGCCCTGCAGGGGAAGAGCAGGATGGTGAAACCAAAGGATTGTTTGCAAAAGGCCTTTAAATTCCAGTCAGGGATTTTTAGGACTTCTTGGCTTTTTCTGGCATAAGAAATGCCTTTAAAAATCTACAAGTGCCACAGAGACAAAGATCTATTTGAGCAAAGAGTGAGAAGACTTCAAACTGAAGCCAAATCTTCTGCTTGTGATGATCTGAAGGGTTCCCAGCTGGCCCCTAGCAGGATGGTCATTGTTCAGCTGGGAAAAAACCAATCTGGTTTTGTTCAACCAAAACTTTTTTTCCCCAAATCTTTTTGGGGAAATCTTTGGTCAAGTCTTTTGATTTGACCATCAGACTAAAAATGACCCATCTTATGGTTCTGCCCCTTCTCTAACAGCTTCAGAGGGCATCTGGAGCAGGGAGCAGCCCCTTCCTTTTCACTGAGGACCCCTCCAGCACCTCCATCCTGCTGGAGATCCCTCTGCAGCATCTCTGTCAGGAACACCCACCCAGAACCAGGAGCTGAGCAAAGAACTGGCCCAGGTTGACTCACTGAGTACTTCTTCTTGGTCAGGCAGAAGGCAAATTTCTTCTTGACCTGCTGGTGGTAGTTTCTGTCGTTGGCCCTCACCTCCCAGGTGAAAGCTGAGAAGCAAAGAGCAGCTCCCATCAGAGCCAGGCCCTGGGGACACAGGGACCAGTGATGGTGCCACTGGGCTCATGGTGACCCAGTGCTGGCAAGGGAGGCTCCCTGTGGTGTCCCTACAGCTTGAGACACAGCTGGAACACAGCTGGATCTCTGGGGTCAGCTGAGTTGCACCATGGCCAGAAGCCTCCAGAGATCCCACACACTTCCCCTCAGAGCCACCACTGGGGCTCTGGATTTGGTTTAATTTAATTTGGAGAAGGATAAGTCCTCCAAGCACAGTCCTTGTTGCCTGGAGGCCACTTGCTGTTCCTCTCCTCAGTTCATTTTTGCTGTCCCAGTGCAGCTGCCACCAAGCAAGGGACATCCCAGTCATGTTTCCCAACTCCCCCACCCCAGCTGATGGTCAGTCCTTCCAGATCATTTCACCCCAAATCTGCTTCTTCCCCACCTCATGACCCACATTCAACTTTCTCATAAACTGCCTAAAAATGGGAAAAAAACCAAACCAAAACAACCCCAAACCCCCTCAGTGCCCACTGACCTGGCAGCTGCTTCTCTCCATGCAGGCAGCCTGGGGCAGGGGCTCCTGCAGCCATCTGGGCACCACCAAGATCTGGGGATGGGGACAACCAAAGGTGTTTGCCCTGCAGGATTCCACCAGGAAGCTCCAACATTCCAGAGCTGGGCCCTCCACCTCTTCAGGGCATCTTGCAGAGGGAACACTCTTCTTGGCAGGACAACATCTTCAGACAATCCCAGACTGGTTTGGGTGGGAAGGGACCTTAAAGCCCCCCCAGTGCCACCCCTGCCATGGGCAGGGACACCTCCCCCAGCCCAGGGTGCTCCAAGCCCCATCCAACCTTCAACACTGCCAGGGATGGGGCAGCCACAGCTTCTGGGGACAGCCTGGGCCAGGGGCTCAGCACCCTCAGAGTGCTAACAAGGCCAAAAGTAGTGTTTTCTTACCCCAAAAACACTGTTTTAGGCTAGCAGAGGTTTGTGTGGCTGAACACAAATAAACCCATCTAAAGCAGGAGTGGGCACTGTGCCACTGGGGTTTGGCCTGGAGGAAAATATTAATTAATGTTTGTGAAGAGCATTTGCAGATCAGAACTGCTGCTCCAGAGCTGGGGGGGCATTTTTGCTTCTAAAATCTCTGGGTACATATTGAGCTGTGTGTGCTTGTGCAGGAATCAGTGTGGGATGTGTTGGGCTCCCTGGGAGTACCCAGCAGACCCAGCATGGAATCATCAAATCATTTTGGTAGGAAAAGCCCTTTCAGATCATCAGGTCCAACCCTTCCCCCATCCCTGCCCAGGCCACCCCCACCCCATGTCCCTCATCCCCACATCTCCAGGGCTCTGAAACCCCTCCAGGGATGATGGGGACTCCAGCCCTGCCCTGGGCAGCCTGGGCCAGGCCCTGACAACCCTTTCCAGGGAGAAATTGTTCCCCAGCTCCAACCTAAACCTCCCCTGGCACAACTTGAGTTGTGCCAAAAGTTCCTCTTGTCCCATCCCTTGTTCCTGGGGAGCAGAGCCCGACCCCCCCTGGCTCCAACCTCCTCTCAGGGGGTTGCAGAGAGCCACAAGGTCTCCCCTCAGCCTCCTCTGCTCCAGGATCAACACCCCCAGGGCCCTCAGCTGCTCCTCACAACTTCTCCAGACCCTTTCCTTCTGCTCCAGACCCTTCCCCAGCTCTGTGTCTGAGTGCTCTTGGCCAGGGGGTTGTGGTCACCTTCCTAGGGACCACCCTGACCCCCTGTCCCCTGCCCGGGGTTGGTGGGTGCTGCCAAGTGCTGCTCCTGTTAAATGCTCACAGCATCCTCGGGGCCCCCAGCCCCTGCCCCACCCCCCAGGGGATCCCCTCTGGTGTCATCATCACAGCAGCTGCAGGTGACACGGGTGACAAGTGGGTGTGTGTGTGCTCCTGCTGCTGCTTCCTCCTGCCCTGGGCACACCCCACCCACCCCCACACCCCGATGTCTCCATCACTGCTCATTAAAACCTCTCCGGGGTTTTTCCTGGCACCGAGGTGTTTCCCTCCACTTGCCCTATTTTTCCACCTGCTGGGATGCAACACCAGATGGAAAGGCAACTCCTCCACCCCCATCCCCATCCCCACAGGCTGCTCCCTGCTCTCCATTCAGCCGTGGTGTTGTTTTGGGGGGGCTTATCTCGCCCCTTCCCCCCCTCCTTCTCCCCAGGGTCCGCAGTGGGAGCTGCAGCTCCCAGGAGGGACCCTCTGGGAATCATGATCATTTTGATTGGAAAAGCCCTTTCAGATCATCAGCTCCAACCCTTCCCCTATCCCTGCCCAGGCCACCCCCACCCCATGCCCCTCAGTACCACATCTCCAGGGCTCTGAAACCCCTCAACACCCCCCCACCACCACCCCTTACCCACTGCCCGCTCAGGCACTCATGGGTGCTCCAACTGTGCAGGAGAGGGAGGAGGGGGATGGCAGCCCCAGGATCCTGACTAGGGGAGGGAGGGAGAAGGGGGTCCCACGCCACGCTCCCCCCGGGTCCCCGTACCTGCACCGATCCTGTCCGCAGCCCCCGGGGCAGCCGCCGAGCTCCTGCCACTGCGGTGACAAAGGGGACTTGGCTGCCACCCGTCCTGCCCCCCGCAGGGACAGCCCATGCCACACCTCCAGCTTTCCCAGGGACCTGCCCGCCTCCCATCCGGCCTCTCCCTGCCTGCCCCGGGACACCCCCCGGTCCCCCCGAGGTGGCTCAAGCCCTGCCCGGGTGGGTCAGAACAACCCCGAGCTGCTGGCACAGGATCTGCCCCTGGGATCTGCCAGGGGACAGGGACGCGATGTCATCCCCCCGGTGGAGAGGAGTTGTCCCCAAGTGCCCCCAAGGGCACCCAGGGAGATGTGGGCAGCACCGGGGCCGAACTGGGCTCACTGGTGCCTCCTCGGGGGTGGCAGCAGCTCGGGCACTGCCCTGGAGCTGGAGAAAGGTGGGAGCAGCGGGATGAGGGAGAGGAGGATGAAGGCACCAGGGAACCGTCCTGCCACCCCCCAGTCCTGAGGTGATGGCACCGGGACTGCCAACCCGCGGGGACAGAGGCCACCTCGTTAGCGCTGGCAGCTAATGAGGAGAGAGCCACCCCCGGGACATCCCCCAGCCCTCCCCACGCCCGCAGAGCCTCAACCACAGGGGTCCCTCGTTAGCTCTCATTAGGTTAATCACTCGCCGTAATTAAGCACCGAAACCCGGAGGCAATTAAGCAAGCGCAGGCCCCGCAGTTCACGAAGCATTGACTGCCCAGCTCGGAACACCCGCAGGTTCCTAAACGAGGTGGCGGTGCCACCAGAGCCCCGTGTCCCCACGGGTGACACCGGCCAGCACCCGACCTGCCAGGGGAGAGACGGATTTGGGTCCATCCCCATCCCAGGGGCAGCTCCTCACCCCCTGGGGAGGGCGGGAGGGGGAAACCTCAGCCCAGCTCTTGCCCACGGGGCTGGTGCCAAGTTAATTCTCAGGTGAAGGTGACACCGATCCACGGGGAGGGCCGGGGAGCCGTGGGCAGGACAGGACAAGTGGGATAAACGGTCTGAGCATCAGAGCAGGGATGGTCCGGCCCTGGGAGCCGTTATTTGCGTTTTGACAGCCCTGGATAAGGTCCAGGATACATCAGGTTATCCCAACCCTCCCTCTCCCCCTCCCTCCCAATCCCAGCTGAGTTTCTCCGTGCCCATCGCTGCCTCCTGTGTCTTCTCCTCCAGCACCAGCCCCGCAGCTCCCGTGGGGCTGACATCCGACCCTGGAGCATCCAGGAGGACATTTGGGGCTTTGTCCCTCATCTCCTACCTGCTGCTCCCTCCACGCGTGCAGCTCCGGAGCCCCACGGGGACCTTCAGGTGAAGATGGTGCCGGCACCAGCAGGAGGGGACAGAGGCCACTGGGCCATGGCAGGGACGGTCCCGAATCTCCGTGCCCCCACCCCCACCCCCCCAGCTTCGGCAGCCGCTGATGGGTTTGGGCGGAACCAGAGGAAAGGAAAGGATTTTCTGCAGCCCCCCGTGTAGGGACACGTGGGAGGTGGCCTTGGGCACCCGGGAACCAAGAACGCTGGCAGGGAAGAGCCGAGGTGACCCTGGAAGCTGCAGCTGGCCCAGATGACATTTTCAGCAATCAATGGCCCCCTGCAATTAGCTGAACCCCCCCTCCCCGGTGCAATTAAGCGAGCGCCAGGAGGCCACAACAGCAGAGGCCGGGACAGAGGATGCTCCTCCAGTGTCACTGTCACCATCCCAGCGTTCCCCTCCCCTGGAGCATCCCCACGGAGCCCGTGCGTGGCCTCCCCTGCCCACAGGGAATTGTTAAACCTCTGAGCTTGGTTTTTTACCTTCCCTCCCGGGCCCAGAAGCTCCGGGTGCCCCGTTCCAACCGGCTGAGCAGCTACAAAGCCCGGTTTGTTCCCAGACAATAACAATAACACTGATTTAGAAAGGTTTCCCTGCAGGACATGGGGTGTTTCTCAGCCCGGGAGCAGCCCCCGGGTTCCTGTGAATGACCCAAATGTCGGCCCTGGCTCAGCTGCCCGTGAGGACCCTCACGATGCCACAGCCCAGGCAGGTCCTGGGCAGGACCAGTGCTTCCCAACAGGAGCAGAACTGGAGAAGGTGGCAGGGGCAGCGGTGCCCTCGGGAGGCAGCGTTCACCCCAATACCCAAAACTTCACCCTTCCCCCAAAACCTGCACAACCAGTTGGTCACTGCCTTCCTTCCCACTTGGCACCAGCACCAGCACCCTCATCATCCTCCTCCCGGGAGGGTGGGACAGGGCTGGGAAGGGGACAGGGCTGAGGACAGGGCTGGGGACACGCTGATCAGGGGGAGGACCCTCTTTCTCACCCCCACTCCCCAGTCTGGCCAGTTCCCACCTCTCCCAGTGGCCACAGGGTGCAGGATGCTCAGTCCCTGCGGTGACCCCGGTGTCACCCACCTGGCCCTGCTGCAGGTTTCGGGCTGTGTCCCTGTGCTGATCTCCTCCCCAGGAGCTGGGATAGCTTTGAGCTTTGGATTTAGTCTGGGATTTGGTATGAGAAGAATGTCGATACTTCACCAATGTTTTTTCAGCTGTTGCCAAGGGATCGAGGACTTTCCCTCTTGCTGGGATTTGCTGGGGTGCAGGTGCCCAAGGAGCTGGGAGGGACATTCCCTGTCAGGACACGTTGTGCTTGGTACAGAACCAGGATTTGGGGGGCAGTTGGATTTTTCCATTCCAGGGTTGTGGTCTGGGGATTTCTGTTCTCTGGGATCACTGGGACATCAGTCAGCAGGGGGGGAGCACTTGCACTGGGCATTGGTTTATGTATTCATTTTATTATCAACATTATTATTCCTATTACTTCTCTTATTATTCCTATTCCTATTTCTATTATTAGTAAAGAAGGATCTATTTCTGTAATTAAATCTTTTCTATCTTAACCCCCAAGTCTCCTTACCTTCACTTTTTCCATCCTCTCCCTCAGGGAAATGAAGGGTGACCCAGGTCAGGCAGGGAACAGGGACCCTCAGCCCCCCCCCCCCCACCACCAGAGGGCACTTGGGGGATGCAAGGCCACAGAGGGAAACTGAGGCACAGGAGCTGAGGTGCCTCAGGACACCCACTCGAGCTCCATCCAAGTAAAAGGCTGGAGCCAGGAGGAGGTGGCACAAGGTCCCTGTCCCCACCTGCACAATGTCACCGTGTGAGGAGCTTTTCTTGCCTGCACACCCAAGCTGAGGGACCCTGACACACGAGGGACACTTCACCCCCTGCCTCAGCCCTGGGAGAGTCCAGACAAAACGTGGTAAAAGCTTCTTAAGGAAAGGATTGAGAACTTCAGTCACCTCTGAGCCACACTGGGGGGCTCGGTGGCAGTGGGTGACATCCAGATGAATGTCCCCCTTCAGGAGGGAGGATGCTGCAGGGGAGATGGGTCCTGGCACAGCCCCCACGCTGAGCTGAGCTGCTCGGTGTCATCCACAGCTGCAGAGAGGGACCCATAAGGATCCCATGGGCCCAACCGGGCTGCCCAGAACCTCGCCCTGGGGCCGCTTTGCTTCAGGTTTGGGAATTAATTCCTTCCCGGAATGGCAAAGCTGTGGGCAGAGAGGGAGCAGCTGTGCAAAGGCAAAGCTGGAGCAGGGCAGGGCCCCCCCTTCCCGGGCAGTCCCACGGGGTCACTGGGTCCGTGACAGCTCCAAGGACACGGCCACCAATTCCCAGTGCCACCAACTGGCTGGGAAAGAGCCCAGACTGGGCTGGGCCTGGGGCTGTTTCCAGAGATCAATATGGACACAGCATGGGGGGGGCTGGGGGCTGCACCCCTGGCAAGGGGGGGGACAAGGTTTCTAACACTGGCTTGGAAATGGGGATTTTTACTTTTTTTTTCCCAGTAAACCACTCTGCTTCACCTCCCCAAACTCCTGCTGGCCCCGAGCACGCTGGCTGGGCCTGGCTGCCCCAAACAGGTTTCAAGAAGCAATTTTTATGGCTCAGGGCTCTCTCTGCTCAGCTCCTTCCCAGATTCAGTGGCAGGGGGGACAAGCAGAGGAACTGGAAAGGAAAAGGGGTTTGGGGAGAGAGCCCCTGGCTCTAGTTCCTGCTGGGGATGCCACAGCTCCAGCTCTGCTCCTGGATCCAGGGTCAGGCACTGGTGTCCCTCTGTCCATCCCTGGGTGGCACCAGGGCTCTCAAACCCATCAAACCCCTTCCTCTGCCCCAGAGGAGCCTCGTGGGGTCCCTCCAGGCTCCAAAAAAAGCAGCAAAGGAAACACTTCAGGCACTCCTGGTGCTGTCACCTCGGGCTGTCAGTCCCCTGCTGGCACTTCCATGGGGCAGGGGTGACCTACAAGGGGTAGGAAAGGGACAGCCACCCCCCAGGGAAGGGACAGCACCCCGGGGGTTAATGCTGGAGCTGGGCACACTCAGCACCTCCCAGGTCCATGAAGGTGGCTGAGAAGAGGGGGCAGCTCTGACTTTTACAGCATTTTAAGTGCCCGCTGCCATCTCCAGCACGTTAAATAAAACACATTGCCAGTGAGGTCATCTAATAGCCTCTTATTTTTTGATTTGAACTTTTTACCTTCACCTCTTCCTCCATGCTGAATCAGCTCCTTCACTTGGCACTTCAATTCCTGCCCCATTTGGGAGATTAATTCAGGGTCTGGGGGGGGAACGGCGCCGGAGCTCTTGGGCTCTGAGCTCCAGGACAGAGGAGCAGCAGGAGAAGGGCTCTGCATGGATACAGCTGAGACCCCCCCAGCATCACCCCAAATCACAGTCCTGGGCTCTGGGTTTGTTGCAGTTCCCCCCCTTTCCTCCAGCTCCTCCCTTGTCACCAGGATGAGGCTGAGCCACTTTGTGGGGACACAGGAATGAAGGAGTTGAGGGGATGCTCTGGGGGGTGGGGGTGTCCCCCAAGGCCCTCCCCACCTCCAAGGGGGCTCCAGCACCCACCCACCCACCCCAACCTGCAGGCAGAGCAGCCCCAGACTCCGGAGTGTGCGTCCAGTCAACACCCTTTTATTAAAAACAATTACAAAAAGTTACAGGTTACAACAGTTATGTACAACCCAAAAACCTCCTACCAACCACAAACCTCTGTTTTACAGGGTGAACGGTGCCCAGGAGCTCAAATACCTGCTCTGAGGGGGGGAAAAGGGCTCCACTTCCCACCAACATCCCACAGGATGGGCAACAGCATCCTTCCCTTCCCCCCCTCACAGCCCACCCAAAAAACCTCATTCCTGGGGGGTCTCAGTTGAAGTGTGGGGCAAGGAAAGGGGAATGATGGAGGAACAGGACCTGCAGTGATGATCTGCCCTCCTCCAGGCCTGGGTGGGGGGATCATGGCCCTCAGCAGGACTCCAGCACACCAGGACCATGTTAGGAACGTGCCAGCTTTTCCAGGGAAAGCAGCTGAGGAGGGAAAAGGAGCTGGGAATGGCTGTTGGGACACCTGGAGGGGAGGGCTGGCTTTGGACTGGACCACGGCTGCAGGAACAGGAGCTGAAGGGGGATAAAGAAGGGGAAGAAGCAGAAGCAGGAGAGATTTGCCTTCCCTGGGAAGCCCTGAGCTTTCTCTCCATCCCTCCCACCACCTGGACAGGAACAGCACAATTCCCTGCAGGCAGCTGGAGAGGAGGGGACAAGGTGGGAGCTGGATGCTCCAGAGGGTTGGATGCTCAGGGGTCTGTGGGGTGAGGAGCAGGGAGCTGCTGCCTGCCAGAGGGACACGGGGGCTCTGCACTGCCAGGGGACTTTTGTCCCTGCTTCTGGTGGCTTCAGGAGGAGTTCCTGGCAGAGGTCAGGCCCTGGAAGCTGTGTCCTTGCCTCTGGGGACAGTGGTGGGACAGGGGAGCCACCAGGGCTCACACATGTCCCAGCACCAAGCAGGACACCCCTGGTCCCCCCCAGGCAATGACACAGCAGTGGGGGGGACATCCCCAGCACATCCCCCCCTCTCAGAGGCTACCAGGGACTGAGCCAACCCCAGAAACCCAGGGCAGAGTTTCTGACCCCACAGTAGCCACCCCAGGGAGCAATTCCATGGGGCGGGATGTGAGGCTGCTCACAGCTATCGGGGACCCCTTCAAGCAGCTCTGCTGTTCCCCTGGAGGGAAATGGGGCAGAGAAACCAGCAGAGCCATCCAGTTTGTCCCTGCTCCTGCTCCTATCCCTGTCCCTGCAGCTGTGGCAGAGATGTGCTCTGACAGCCTGGGGAGAGGGACCAACACTGACAACATCTTCTGAAAACACCCAACATAGAAACTAGCTGGAAAGAGTCATTTTTACCTATTGCCCCCACTGAGCAGAGGCTGAGATGCACCCCAAATCCCTTCATCCCTACACCCCAGCTGGACAGCCTGTCCTAACCACAGTGACACAATACTGGCTCTTGTCCCTGTCCTCCCCAGAGGGCTGCAGGTTGCCCAGTTTGTCCCAGTCCCACTGTCAGCTTCTTCTCCCTTGTCCACTGAGTGCAGAACCAGGATGCCAGAGCCCTCCCTGCTCCCATCTCCTTGCTCTCAGGGCCAGACTCCCTCCCTCCCTCCCACTCTGATCCTTGGCTCTCCCCACCCCTCACTTCTCACTCACACACCAGCTCCACAATCCACTCACTTTACAGCCTCCTGCCTGACTTTCTTCCACCTCCCCCATCTCCAAACACTTTGGGAATCTACCAGGTGTGGAGTACAGAGATAATTTCAGTTACATTTGGGGAAAAGGAAAAAAAAAAAAAAAAAGGAAAAGATCTACCTTTAACTGAACCAGACAGATCCTTCTGCACATATCCAACCTACCTCTTAAAGCTTCTCCTAGGAACCAAGAAGTTCTTTCTGGTTGTGCTACTCAAAACCACCTTGTGATGCCTATGAGGCGATTGCTGTACCACAGAATATCCCTCGGGTGGAGGAAAGAGGATCTGAGAGCCACTACCTGGCCCCAGGGCCCTGCAAACAGTGAGTTGGTGCTGCTGAGCTGCAGTCCTTGAGTCCCAGGGACACCTCGGGGAGCATTCTGCTGCATACAGGTGACAGGGTTACTCTGAGCATTTATTGCACTGCTTCAAAGAGGTGGAGGAAGAAGAAGAAAGAGAAGAAAGCTCAAGTCATCGTTTCACTTTAGCATCTTCTTTGATCTTCCAGACCATGAGCTCCATGCAGGCTCTGGCATCCTCACTGGAGTCGTGTCCTTCCACTGGGGACAGAGGGACAAGGGAGGCTGTCACCACCTCTGCCTGCTCACAGCCCAGGAGGAGGCTTCCCCAGAAGAGTTCCTGCCCCATACCCTGGCCCAGCTGCTTGCTGCCCTCTGCCACAGCAGCCACGGGTCCATCTGTGACCCCCCCAAACCACAGGAGTGGATTTAAAGCAGAAGAATTTCCACTGAACACGTTTTGTGCTGGACTTCAGCCTGACACTATTTTCTTGTTTAAATTAAGAGCTGTCACCCTGCTTGTCTGCAGCCCCTCAGGCTACTGCTCAGAGCGGCCTCAATGTCCCCAGCACTAAGTTAACAATGTGCTCAAGGAAGACAAAAAGGAACATGCTGTGCTTCAAACAGAAAGGTCAAGCTTAGTTTGCCAGAGAGAGAGGGGAGGGCACGTTCTAGAGAAGCTGTGGCTGCCCCATCCCTGGCAGTGTTGAAGGTTGGATGGGGCTTGGAGCACCCTGGGCTGGTGGGAGGTGTCCCTGACCATGGCAGAGGTGGATCTGGATGAGCTTTAAGGTCCCTTCCAACCCAAACCATTCCATGATTCTATGACACAGCTTTGACAGAGCTACCTCTCACACCACCTCTTGGTTCCCACTTAGCCCAGAGGGGGAAGCAGGGAACCCTGACACCAGGGTTCAGACTGAAACCCTCCCTGGCAGAGCCTTCCCGGGACCCGTCTGCAGGCAGACACCGCACGGGGGGGGGGAGAAATAAAAATCTTGGGGGCAAGAGGATGAGGCTGGGAGGGAGGAGAGGAAGGCAGGGCCGTGCAGCCCACCCCCAGCAGGGCTGGGACAGGAGCCCCTGACCCTCAGCTCCTCCTTGCTCTCACCATTGTCCTGGATGATCCGTTTGAGGTAGTCGGCCATCAGCGTGCGCAGGGCGCGTTTGTAGGGCAGCCCCAGGCGGTGGGGAAAGACGATGGCAGTGTCCACCACGGTGCCATGGATCAGCTGGAGAGGGAGGGAGCAGCAAGGAAAGAGGTTAGTTTTCCCTCTCCCACAGACAGGGACATTCCTTTGGATGAATCATGGCTGAAGCAAGGTCCCAGGCAGGCTCACCCGGCTCCAGCCCAACCCGTCCCGCGAGAGGTTCTGGCTGGCTCTGAGCTGACTTCCCTCCCTGAAGGGGGCTTGGGGAAAGGTTTCCTGAGGCTCTGCCAACAAACCTGCCCTCAAACCCTGCTCACTGCACCTCAAAGGCAGCAGAAATTCAGGGCCAGTTCAGTTGGTATAACTCAAAGGACAGGACGGGTCAATGCTTAATATCCTGGTCCTGGCAACACCTCCGAGAGCATCTTTGGAACTGAGAAACTGAACCAAGGAACCAGAGAGAGCTTCCAACAGCCTCACAATTCCTGCTCAAGGTGCAGACAGGAGTGTGGGAAGGATGTGCAAGCCAAAACTGGAGCTATCTCAGTGTAGAGCACACTGCTTCCGTGGGCAAGGTCTGACCTGCATGGTGCCAACCAACCTGAAAACCAAACTCTGTCAGCCATGAGTCAACAGGAAGTTTTTTTAACCAGCACCAGCTCAGCCAGGATGACCTGGGACAAGGAGATCTGGTACTTCTGGGTAGAAGGAAGCATACTTTGGATGGGAAGGAAGTGCTGGGTTAAAGTGTCCGGGCACGCAGGAGAGGCAACAAGTTTGCTGTCCTCTAGGTATGAAGTGTCACCACTGGAGGAATGGAGGATATTGAGCAGGTTAACCTGCACACCTGACAGCCCATAAACACATGGGAAGCTGCCTTTTTTTTTTTTAATACTAATTTTTTACTCTAAGATTAATTCTCTGTTGTCAACAACACATATTCAGTGAGAGCTGAAGGAAGCTGGATGAAGCCAGTCCCACATCTTGAGTAGAGGAGCGAGAGAGAAACCTGCATTCTCAACCAAAAGAGGTCTGCAGGGTGCCTCAGCCAGGACCCCAATAATCCAGACTTCTCAGCTGCCTTGACTCTCCCCAGGCACCAGCTGATGCTGTGTGACAACCCCAACCTTCACCATCAGAGGCTTCACAGCCCAGCTCTGTAGCTGGAAGAGCTGCAGTTAACAGAACAACCTGCACCCCTCTTCCTGTATGACACTGCCAGCATTATGGATAATCTCTCCCAGACTGCAGTCAAGTTTGGAACCCACCCAGGCACAATGCTAATGACTTATGTAGATCAGGAAGGCTGAGGCAATGGGATAATCTGACCTGAAATAAAAATTGAAATGCTATCAGCACTCGGAGCTTGCCATGGCCATTAGCAAGATGTCAACTCTGCTGCCACAGCCTGCAGCCACTCTGCCCTGACATGTCACTGCCTGTCACACTCTGCTCTGTGGCCCTCAGCTGCCTTCTCTTGGCAGTGTCTGTGGTGCTCAGAGAACACTGTGCCTCTAAAAGG
Organism: Calypte anna; assembly: GCF_003957555.1. NCBI lineage: Eukaryota > Metazoa > Chordata > Aves > Apodiformes > Trochilidae > Calypte > Calypte anna. The sequence goes on from NC_044273.1 coordinate 611,990, forward strand.
CTGAGGCAGTCATCCCAGGCTGATAAAAGTGCAAATAATTTTTTGATGATGATGATGAATGCTCGGAGAGGCTGGGATAAAGGGTGCCACGGAGAGGTAAAGCACTTTTGCAGGCATTAAAACCTCCTGCTTTCAAACCTCTGCCAGGAGCTGGCAGCCAAGGCCACTCCATCAAAGAAGCTGCAGGATAAAGAATGGCTGGAGGAGGTTCTGGCTCGTGAGCACAGACTGAAGACTCAGCTCCACAGAGTTCCTCAGTGACCCTGGACAAGCCCCTAGGGATCTCTGCTCAGGATGCAAGGGCAGAGGATGTCCCCCTCCCCTCAGAGGACAGCAGAGCTGGCCAAGAGATGTGCGGGCTGGGGTAATGGGGGCCATGCAGGAAACAAGACAGACAAAGGGTCAAAGCAGCTTTATCAAAGCAGCACCACAAATCAGAGCAAACCCTGCAGAGCAGCTGACTCTGAGCACACAGACTGAACACTCCGAGAGAAGCCAGGAGAGTTATCTCCAGTGGCAGGGTGAGTGAAGAGGCTTTGTCCTGCTTCTGAAACAGTCACTGTGGAGCAGACATGGGCACCAGAGGGGAGCCCAGAGCCTTCCCTCCTCATGCCCTGACCCTGGCAGAGCACATCTTCAAGCTGCTCAAAGGATGCTGACACCAACTGAGGCTTCTGGACTCCATGGACAGGGTTGAAAGACAAACCCAGATGAGACCTTCCAACCACCCCAGCTCTACTGACCCTCTAGAGAGGTCTATCCCCTGGGCAGCACCAGTCACTAAAAGCTGGGGTGACATAAGAAATGGACCAATGCCAGCTTCCCAGATCTACTCTGTCCTCCCGGTTCTTGACAAGAAACAGTTCCTATGTGTACAGGAGACACACAGGGTGGGGAAGAGCCCAAGGAAGATGGACACACAAGACATGCAAGTTACCTTTAGTGCAAATAAGTCACTTTCCAAGCTGTGCCCTATCAATATGGTGTCTGCACTGAACATGTTCAGGAGGACAGCCTGGACATCCCGCAGGGTGATGCTGGTGTTCTGCAGATCTTCTTCTGTCACACCTGAGAACCTGCAGGGCAGAAAGGACATTTCTCTCCTTTACAGGGACAACTCAAGGCCCACATTGTCTCAGCCACTAGGAAAAGCTGCTCAATGGAGCTTCAGCAAGCTCCCAGCCATTCCCCCCAAGCTCCTGAGCAGAGCTGGAAGCCCATCCTTACCTGGTGTTGTAATCGATCACCTTGGTGTCTGGTTTGACAAAGGTGTCATACACCACTTTCAGGTCAGAGTTGATCACAGTGACTCTTGTCAGCTCCAGTCCTTGCTTGGTGTAGCACTGCAAACAACAGAGCAGACATGAAAAGGGCATTCACCCAAATGCTGTAGCTCCCAGAAGGCAGCAGCACTGCTCAGCACCCATCAGCCACCCACAGCTTTTTCAGGGCTGCACGCAGTCCCCACACATTGCTAAAACCAATCAGTCAGAGCTGATTTTAATGTACAGGACCAATGTGAATTACAGGCCACAGCAGAAAGAAGACTGGTAAAGAAGCAGAACTTTCCTTCAGCCACTTGTTTGGCACCCTCTGCCTTCCTCAAAGAGCTTTATTGGGCACCCACCATTTCACAGTCCAACGCGTAGATCCCGGGGTAGCCCTCAGTCGTAGGCAACTTCTCAAAAGTCTTCACAAAGCCATCAAGGCTCTCCTTTCTCCCATCATGGACATGTTGCTTAAAGGAAAAAAAAAAAAAAAAAAGAAAATAAAAAAAGGACAGCTGCTGATGGTAGGAACAAGAATCCAAAAAGCCCACTTCAACAGAACCTCGAAACAAAAAATATTTTTTAGTCGTAGTCATTTCTGAAGTTTAAAGACAAATAAATAGGTTTTGCCTATGCTTTGAGAAGTTCACTAACAGCAAACAGAGCCACCCCAAGCCCAAAGTCAGATCAGAGCTACCATTATCACACTGACAAAGAACCAATGCACCACACACCTAAGGACAAGAAGCATTCAACTTCCAGTTTAGAGTAGAATTACTCAGAAAGGGTCATACTCAGGGGCTGACACTAATCTAACTCCAGCTGCTGTTTCCTGGTTCAGTCTGTGACTAAAACATGCCTGGGTGGAGGATTCTAATCCCAGACATCCCTGTTTGAGCTTTAGCATCAGGTGTTTTAGCACCATATGTGTGGAACGAGAAACTGCTGTCATCAAGTACCAGAAAATGTCAACCACAGAACCCCAGACTGGTTTGGGTGGGAAGGGACCTCAAAGCCCCCCCAGTGCCACCCCTGCCATGGGCAGGGACACCTCCCCCAGCCCAGGGTGCTCCAAGCCCCATCCAACCTTCAACACTGCCAGGGATGGGGCAGCCACAGCTTCTGGGGGCAGCCTGGGGCTCAGCACCCTCACACCAAAGAATTTCTTTCTCAGATCTCATCTCAATCTCCCCTCTTCCTGTATAAAACCCTTCCCCCTCATCCCATCCCTCCCTGCCCTTGTCCCAAGTCCCTCCCCAGCTTTCCTGGATCCCCTTCAGGCACTGGAAGGTGCTCTAAGGTCTCCCCATTGCAGCCTTCTCTTCTCCAGGCTGAACAATCCCAATCCTGGCTCCAGAGCTTTTCCACCCCTCCCAGCATCTCCGTGGCCTCCCCTGCACTCACTCCCACAGCTCCGTGTCCTTGTCCTGGGGGGTCCAGAACTGCATCCCAAACCCAGATACTTTGCAGGTGAACAGAAGCTGCTGCTTACCAGCAATAAATGGAGAGTATTTCCAACCACTTTCCATTACCCTCAGCTAAAGGTCAAGGATCAACAAGATCCAGCACAGCTCCTGAGCTGGCAGGAGGACTCAGGGAGTGATTTCACAAGGCAAAGCAAGACTCAGAAACTGACACCCCCACTCCCCTCCCCTCCACAGCCACTCATCCCACGCTGCTTGGTCAGCCTGAAAGCCTTTGCAGGAGAGTTTTTCAGGTGAGGGATTGCCACAAGAGGCCACACTTCTCCATTCTGCATTGAAGCACATGCCTGTTCAGCTTAAGGAATGGGTAGAGCACATTTACCAGGCCAACAGAGAGCAGATCTTTCCCTCTTGCACCTTGATCCCTTCCCCTCCCTCTGCAATACAACATAAATGGGCAGGGACAAAAGAAGTCAGGTGTTTTCCTCTACTAGGTGATGTTCTCCAATTATTCAACCCTTCCTCGTGGACAGGAGGACAGAAAAGTTGCTTGTGCTTTTCAGACCCAGAGAAAGGAGCAGGCTGGGTGCTCACAAAGCAGCTGCAGCCTCCTGTCTGTCCCAGCACAGCTCCCTCCTGCCACCTCCTGCCACACCAGCTCACTGCAGAGAGGAACATCTCAAAAAGCACTTTGGAGAAGCCAGAGAGAGCCCTTTTTCCAAGCAGCTACAGATTTAGTCACATAGAATGGTTTCTTATTACAAATATTTGCTGTTTTCAACACCCTCCTTCGAAGTGGAAAGACCCCGTGCTCCCCAGCACCCCAAACACCCCAATATCCCATTGGATGCTCTCCCCCTGGGCTGGCTGGGGACTCCAACCTCCAACCTGCTACAGGATGCTGTGAAATTCCATCTTTTGGGGAAGGAAAGCAGGACAGGCAGAACACAGGGAGCTGTAGGAGGCAGGCTGGTGACAGGCTTCACCAAGGAAGGGGCTACGAGAGAGATTGGATGTTTCTGAAAAGGCCATGAGGTTTCAAGGGCTAGAACAGCCACACAGAAACTGGCAGAGAAGTCACATCTTTACAGCCCCATCAGTTTCTCCCAATGTCCCTGCTGGATATTTTTTTAAACCCCAATTTCAAAAAGAAATCTTAATTTCACATGAAAAAGAAAGAGAAGCAGCAGCCTGCCTGAGCCCAGCCATGCTCCTCCATGCAGGGCAGGATTTTAAGGTGCCCGTGCAGACAATTCTTATTTCAACAAGCCTTGAATTTCTGACCCAGAATTGACTTCCTAGCATGAAGGGCACACACTTCTCCAGCCTTGCTGGCCCTGTATCTCTTGATGGCTTTCCAACAGTGAAAGAAGAAGGGGATTTATAACAGATGCTCCCTGGGAGCCCCTTCCACTGGACATGAGCCTTTCCAATCCCCTCACTTGGTTCTGCATCATGCTCCTCTCCTCTGCATGGCAGCTGCCAAATAAAAACCCATGAAAGAAGTGACAAGGAGCATCCCCAGAGACCTGAGGGAGGGGGGAAAAGACAAACTGCTCCTTTGTCAGTGGTCAAGAGGAGCAGTGACCAGGCTGGGAAGCCAATTCCCTTGTTGTTACAAAGCAAAGGTATCCCAGGCAGGGTTCAGCTCTGTCTTAAAGGGTGAAAACTCCATTCCTGAGCAGATTTTCCATTTTGCTTTCTAATGCTGGAATCCCTTTCCCCTGTTTCCTCCTCATATTAATGAGTTATGAACAGGCTCCTTGGTAAGATTCCTCCCTTAATACAACACAGGACCTGCAGTAAACAGAAAACAAAGAAAAGATTTGGCCTACAACAGAAAGTTATCTTAGCAGAGGCCACTGGGAAAGGAAAAAGAAACACAGGAAAAAAGGTTTTGGCACACTGCAGTCAAGGCCTTAACACTGCTCCTTGAAAGGAAACCCCCTGTTTCTCAGGTCAGTGTGAGCTTTAGCTGGGCAGCTTCATCCACTGGCATTTCCTTAGAACAAATGAAACCACCTCACACCAGACAGCTCAGCCTCCTACTTTCTGCCAAACCTTGCATCTTCCTACCTTTGCATAGCAAAAGATACCAAAGAAGTGCTTGTTCTCATCCCTTAAGGGAAGCTACCCTTCTCCCAAAGGCTTCAGCAAGGATGACACAGCCACACCACTGAAAGCAGAGGACAAACATCATTGAAGAAAAAAAGGTGTTGCTCAACAACTTACTTTAGCAACCTGGCAGCCTGGAGAACCCACAGCTCCTGAGCAGCAGCTGTAATGAGTTTCCCATCCACCTGGCACTGAAAGAGCAAGAGAGAGGAGTCAAAGAGAAGAGTCCTGATAACAAGAGACCCAAACTTGAGCTTTCACATGCAGAGATCCCATGGATGAGCACAGCAGCAGCAACATGTCAGACAAAGGGGAGAAATAAGTATGGATTCACACACAGCAAACTAGAGCTAAAGTCTCTCATACTCAGCCAGACACACTCTAGAAGCCACAAGGCTGCTCTGATGGGAACCCACAGCAGAGCTCAAACTAGCTTTGTGTCACTTGGTAAAGGAGCTCAAGCAAGACCAGTGAACTGTCCTGGATCAGTGACAGGCATCTGATGCTCCCACGTCAGCCTCCTAAAACAACTGATTTTTCTTTTCTTTTCTTTTTTTCTTTTTTTTTCTCAAAAGGGACCAGAAGGTTTGGGTTTTTTTCTTTCACTTTTTTTAAGCTGCAAGATGAAAAACCTCTGCTCCAGCCCCTGTACCTCCCCAGCAGCTCCCTGCAAGGCTATTTCAGCAGCAGCAGGGCCACCCAGTGACAAAACTCAGAACTGCCACAACCTGTGAGCACAAAAAGCCCCAAAAACGTTCCACAGCAACCCAGATGGGAGGTGGGCTCAGTGCTGGGGGGTGAGCAAGCCCCTCTGTACCTCTCTGCTTGCGCAGCCTCCCCCAGTGGTGCACACATTCCTCCTTCCTGATGCAGCTTCCAGAGGCTGAGACCATGTACTCAGTGCCACAACGACGACAAATCCTGCAGGAGGCTTTGAAGGGAAGAGAGAAGCAAAGCTCAGGTCACCAGAAATCCTTCAGCTTGTTAAAAGGGAGCCAAGGCACAAGGTTTCTGATTGAAAGGCCAAGCAGAATCACTCCAGCCCCCAACCCCAGCCAAACAACCTTTTGTGTTCAAAAGGATCCCCAGTGTTGCTCCCAGAACAACACAGCAATGACTCTGATAATGCAGTCCTGGAGCATTTCCTCCTCCCCCCCAAACATTTCTCAGAAGCAACCACACAGGTTTGGTGTGCAGCATCAGCTCCAGCACAGCTCCCATCACCATTTGCTGCAAACCCCGTTGTACTCTAACAGAGTTATTTTAAGGACCAGGATAAATAAGTCATTCTTTGGACATCAGAGCTAATGAAACCTGGTTTCCAGGGGATCTGTGCCTTGTCACTTCTAAATGACATTTGAGTTCTTCCTGGGCACAGCTTTTCCCTAAGCATTCTCTCCAGCACCTAAGAGCAGGAACAGCCTGACCCACCGAGGGGGCAGTGATGTCCCCTGTGTCCCCTCTTGTCACCTGTACTGCCCACAGCTCAGAGAAAGGAGATGGCAAGAAGCCACAGTAAAGGAGGTGTCATACTGCTGAGCTCCATGCATCTCCCTGAGCAGCTTAAATGTGAACAATGAAGCTCTGCCTAACACCAGCCCATGCTTGTCCACTGAGCACAGCTGCAGCATTGCCAGACCAGCAACAGCTTTAATTAAAAATTCAAAAATCCTGCAACACCTGCAGGAAATTACAGAAACAGATCCAGGAACATAATCTCAGAATGGTATAAAAGGGCTCTAACAAATACAGCACTTGACAGTGTTAATGCAAGGGAGGTTTTGTACAGGTTGCTTCAGCAGCCACAGGACAAATGTAGACACAAGGTGTGAACATGGATGAGCACTTCACACACTTTAAAAAGGTCTCTCCAAAGAGATGCTCAGAGGAGTGTAGTAAGGAACCTCTGAGTATATCCCAAGCAGATGTTTAATCCCTGCTGCACCTGCCCTCAGCAGTGCCTCAGAATCATTCACCCTGCTACAGAGCTCAGAAAATTCAGAGAAGAGAGAAGGACCCATCTGTCCTGAGGAACCCTGGAGGGTTACTGTGTCCAGCTGCAGAAAGGGCTTTTGGGAACTACTTGGCCCACAGCACTCTCAGGAGATAAAGCAGAAAACTGCAATCCAAACCAGCAAGGTACAACCCACTGCAGAACCAGCCTGGCCCAGTGCTGGTCCATATCCCACCACAACAGCACAGAGAGACAAAGAATTCCTGCCCCTGGAAGGTGGGGTTGTCAGCAGATGCTGAGCAGGAGCCTCTCTCCAATTGTTTTTTTACAAGGGCAGGGAGTGCTGGGACAAGGAGGATTTCAAGCTGGAAAAGGGGAGATTGAGATGACATCTGAGAAACTGTTTGGAGTGAGGGTGCTGAGCCCCAGGCTGCCCCCAGAAGCTGTGGCTGCCCCATCCCTGGCAGTGCTGAAGGTTGGATGGGGCTTGGAGCATCCTGGGCTGTGGGAGGTGTCCCTGCCCAGGGAACAGGATGTTCCAACCCAACCAGTCTGGGACTTGATGATTTCCCTATGACAGCAGCTGGTGGCTTCCAACCTAATGCAATCAAGGTGGACTCTAAACCTGCCCAGAGTGAGCAAGTGCAGAACATGTGCCCACCCCAGAAGTGGGTGGCTGAGGGCAGCTTGTCCAGGGAGGCAACCTGACAGTTCCTATTTTTTAGCAGCAATCAGAAACCTCTCTCAGCCTCACAGCCCCACCTGCTACAAACTACAGACCTCTTGTCAAAAAGAACATTCTTGTGACATGCAAGCTGAAGAGCCTTGTCCTCTAGAAATGCAGCAGACTGCTGCAGCCACCCCACTCCCTGAGTGGCCTGCAGAGACAGAGCTCACAGCCATGGAGAGCCACAACAGGAGAGAATGGCTCCATGCTGGAACCAAGAACACCTTTACACCAAAGGGCAGGTGTCTCCTGTTGTGATGTATCTAGCTGTCATTGTTTAGCAGTCTGGGTGGACCAAAAATCAGAGTATTGCTCTTTATCATCACTCCTCCACCCTCCCAAGGGAAGATAAAAGGGGAATAAGGAGCAATTCCATCCTCTGGTTTTTAGTCCACTCAAGAATGTTAAACTGTGACAGAATATTTGGTGCCCAACGTGGGGCTTCTGGTCTTCCTGGCTTTTTATAATGCACGGGTGGGAAATATGAGGGAAAACTGACCCCTCTGTTCTGTCCCTCTCAGATCCCTCAGGTCCTGCCACCCCCTCTTCAGGCCCTTGGTACCAAAAATTATCTTGGTCCACTCCAACTACAACTGCAAACCTGGCAGAAGGAAAGAACCAGCAGAGCTTACAGTCAAGAGTTTTCTTCTCCTCTGCAGTGAAGAGGACAGCACGGCCAGGCTTCTCTGGGTGAGGCATTGGGTACCCATTTTCCTTCAGCTGCTCCTCAGTCATCAGATACTCCTTGAGTCTCCGGTACAAGGCAGCTCCTGCACACAAACCAATGCTGAAGCCACAGCCCTTGAGCAGGGGCTGTTTCCCTCACTGGTTTTGGCTTTATCAAGCCTCCAGGTAGGGACTCCTGCTCAACTTGCTTCCTGTGCCTTGATTCAGAACTGGCAGGGAAAGGGGTGTCAGGGCATCAGTGCCCCTGTTGTTTTGTCACCCAGCTGAAACACAACTCCTCCAAGAGGCCTTTTTGATACCAAGGTGAGACTTCTCTCATTTTAATGTTTAAAATGGTTTAACTGATAATTTGCAATACAGCCCAGAGAATAACCCTCAAAGGCCACCCACAGCTAGTGAAAAAATTCATTATCAGAAGCTTTCTTCCTGCTGCTGATTCCAGGCTCCTTGTTTCACAGAATAATTATAACTTCTTGCCCTCTGCTCAATATTTTCTTTTGCTGCTACGTTAAACCTTTCCAATATTGCAGCACACCCTTTGATGTTGCTTAGCTGAGCTATACAGGCCCTTTTAAGCTTTCTCCATGTCAATTCCTTCTGCTCTGTGGCCTCCCTGTCTCTTCTCTGATCTTCCCAACAATTTGCCTGCATCTCTTGGCAACCAAAATACCCATAACTGACTTGAGCCAACACAGATAATGCTTGTGGGCACACTCCTTTGGCTACAATCTGACCTTACTATGACATTCCTAGACATAACACTGAGCCTTGCAGAGCAGATGGAGGTAATTTTAAGTTTGCCTTTTAACCTGAGAGCACATTGCAAAGTACTGCTTCAGGGCAAGAAGGTTCAAGTAAAGTCTGGGCAGAAATGAAAGCCAAGAAGTCAGTAATACCACAGCACAAGAGGCAGCTCTCAGCAGAGGTACTGAGCTGAGTTACTGATGCTGCATCAAAGCCAGACAGAGCTGGGGCAGTGAGGAAGGTGCTGAGCACCAAACAGCTCCTCCTGCACAAGGGTGGTAACTCCTGACAGTGCCCTGCAGACAGCTCACAGCACTTCCATCAGCAAGATCCTGCTCTCCCCATCCCAGTGTGAGATTTCCAGCTGTAATTTGCAGGTTACAGCCTCCTAGGAGCAGGGTCTTACCTGTTAAATCCTCTGCTCTCAAGCTCCCTGAGCGGTTCAGAGTAAAGCTTGTCTTAGCAGCAAGCTTCCCTCCCAGCACAGCTTCATGGGACACCACTTTCTTGTTACTTGATTCTGCAGCAAGAAGAGGGAAGAAGGAAAACAGGAAGGAGATAAGGAAACCAGCTGAGAAAGAGTTGGAGACTTCAGTCCTGCAGTTTGGGACACTACCCATTGGCAAATGGAGGACTGCATTTATCTTCTTGAAGTCTTGCTCTGCTCCAGAAGTTGCCATGGCTAAGGTGGTGTTCTGGCATTCTGGTTCCAGCCCTACAGGGAGTTTTCTGGTTGCTCTGTCAGGCCACAGCTTTTTTTTTTTTTTTTTTTTTTTTTAAAGGCAGCAAGGACATTTCTGCAGTTCCCCAGCAACCTCTGGTAGCTCTACCTGCTCCCTCTGCATAGCAAACCCTCCTCCTGACCAGCAGGAAGAACAGACTGAGTACAGGAGCACCCTGACCCTGTCACATGCTGATGGTGGCATCACTCACCCACAAGGAGCAGCTTTGTTGTTTGGTCCCCTCAGACCAGACTCCCACACTGAATCTTTCAACTTCTTTTAGAAAGAAGCTTCAGAGCTCTAGAATATGCTCAGCACATCAGATAATGGCAGATAGGTGCTTTTTACTAATCATTAGCTGGCAGCCCTCTCCTAAAGGCCAGCATCCCAAGTTCAGCTGCTCTAACTAATGGCCATGGAGGTAATGAAGACAGAGGGGAGAAAAGGGAAGAGACCAGGAAAAAAAAAATTCACAAGAACAGCACAAATTGATTGTTTAATGTACCCTCTCGAGAGCCAATAATGAAATGTCTTAACCCTCTTCGTTTCTCTCTTGAAGCTTAATGTGTGTAACAGATTTCTGTGGTGATGGACGAGTCTATCACTTTGAAGGCATCATGTGAAAGTTACTCCATTAGCAGGGCTTTTCATTTTAAAGAACTTGTGCTAAAGAAAAAAAAAAATCCATGTGGCATTATCTCCATTTAGGTTCAGACAGCCAACAAAGCATTGCAGGACTTGCCTCTTGAAGGCCCATTAAAGCTTGCCAGACTATAAAAAGCTAACTGGAGTTGTTTGCCTTTCAGCATAATGCTTCTGAGAAATGGCTCTGTCTTTTCAACAAGTTCCTCTCTGTGGCTTCTCTGGTTATTAAGCCCCAGGTGTGGTACCTACTGTTGGAGCTGGAGGGGGAGCTGGGCACCAGGCTTCGGAGCTTCTTCAGGGTGTTCACTGCCACGTTCAGGTAGATGTTACGACTGGTGCTACGTTCATATGCCACCTTCTCTTCTGACAGAGCCTGCAAACAATGCCATCCATCACTACAGACTCCTTCCACTGCTGTTTGTGGAGCAAAAATAAAAACTTTGGCTCTTAAAATACAACATGAGAGCAAAAAAAAATAAAAAGAGCCGATATGAGAGCAAAACAAAAACATGAACACAGATTGGAGAGCAAAAAAAAGTTGCTTGGAATCAAGTGGAAATAAATAAACTGGCTCTGGGGCTTGCTTAGGCAGATAAAAGAAAAAGAAAATAATTGTGTTTTAAACAAAGTGCTTGAAGAAGCTCTTTTGTGTAAAAGGTTTCCTGACAGATTGACACTGAGGCTCTGGAACTACCTGGGAAAGGCTGTTTTCCCACTCTGGTAGCTGTGCAAGATGTCAAAGGGCAAGAAAAAAAAATTAGGTAACCAGACACTCCTTGGATACAAAAGGAACATTCCCCCTAGGGTCCTGTAAAGGGGAAATCCCACTGAAGAAATCCTTGTGGCACCTTTTCTGGGTACAAAACCCAAGGTGCCACATTTGCCTGGCTAACATTAACAGCCAATAAAACATCACTTCTCAAGTTTTGCTTTTGGAACTCCTACTACATTATTCCTGCTGCTAGAAGGCTCCTTGCAGTTTGTAAGGAGCAGTTCCCTGATTACATCTCTCTCATACACTTCCCTCTGCTGAACACTTAGACCTTGGAAGTGTTAAAGCAAGAAAAAAAAAACCCCTTTTGTCCAGCCTCACCATACACACACTGCCCCAGTCCCTCTGCCAGGATTATCAGAGATTGGGGATGCTTTTCCAGTGCAAAGAAAGACAGAATTTCCTCCTGGAAACCTCACTGGAATGAGATTTCCTGTTGTCCAGTCTGGAATTCCTGCATGCCCATCTCCCCTCCAGAACTCTAAGAGGACAGGAGAGGTTCCTGGCTGAGTTCACTCCTAAGAAGTAAAAGCACCAGTACAGACCTTGTCAAATGCTTCCTGGGAGGAGGAGCAGAACTTCAGGCACTCATCAATGAAGAGATTGAGATATCTTTGACGAATGTTTGTTGGGACTTTAGCACCAAATTCTGTGGGAATAACAGGCCTCTGTAAGCTGGTGCTCTAGAGATGAGACAGAGAGAGGGGGGGGAAAGAAAGAGGCTATTGAGGGTTTCACAAGTACATTGCTTGGAGACTCTCACATTTCCTGCTCTGGTATTAATAGTGCCATGACTTCCTTTCTGAGCTAAACATAACATGCATCACTATTGGAACTCAAAATGGCACTTGAAGCTTGTATGTCACCTTTGGTATTCCAAATACTTCAAAAACCCAACCATGTTTCATCATGCAAATCATCCAGCAGCCCAGGACTCCCAGTGGCATTTGTCACCACACTACATGACTCACCCAAGCATTCCAGACCACGGAAATGATGATATTTACTTAAAAAGATTCAAGATTAGGATGGTACCAAGCACCAAGCTTTGAACTGGAGGCATGAAGCCAGCATTTATGCCCATGACAGATCTGGTTTTGGTTTTGGTACTCTGGCTGTGAAGGGAGAAGGGGAGGCCCAGTTCTGCCTGGCTGGCAGCCAGCTCAATCATCACACTTCCTGGGGGAATTCCTGGTACTTGACTGCATTAAGTTTTTCCTGCCTTTTTTTAATGCCAAACATGATGCTCCCCAAAGGATTTCCCCCTTCAACTGACTGCCACGTGCTCCATGCATAAAAACCTGTATGTTGGCCAAGTCACAACTACCACTGGAGTTTTACATTTAACACCAATTTATCCCCCAAATCACAACATTTGTCTCTTTTTCAGAGAAGAAACTGCACATTCACCTCTAAAGCACCCAAATGTTTTCTCAGTTTTCCTCCATCCTACCCAAGAGATACCCACAAACCAAAGCAGCTGCTGCAATCTGTAATAAAAGGAGCTTTGTGGAAGATGCAAGAACCTTCAAAGGGGAAAAGCTGCTCTCAACAGGGAGAGCTCATGAAAATGACCTCAGACTCCCACTTTGATGCCCTGGTCAAGGGGATTGGGTCATTTTCATTACATATATTTTCTTTTCTCAGCTTCTAATACCATCTCTTAAGCACCTCTCTAACACTGGTAAACGTTTTGTCCCTACAGTTGTTTCTTTTCTCTTTAATCAGCTCCAAACTGTATCTTAGCACTGTGGCTTTTTAGGTGGGGAAGTGAAAAATTGACTTTTCACTCCTGCAGAAATTATCAGAGGTACATCACAACATGCTTTGACACAAGATACCATCAATAAAGACATTTTTAATAAAATCCTGGCACTAACCACACTCCTTGCCACCACTCCAGCTTCTTATGGTGCCCACCTGAGGAACACTGTTCTGAATTGTCCTAGCAAGTGACAAGTTCCCTAAGGCTCAAGGGGAAAGGGGGGGCTCAGAATCTCAGAATCA